>NW_028139244.1:86097-142289 GCF_965202585.1 Thalia democratica
CTAAAAGAAATACCTGTCTGCACGTTTCTGAGTTCTTAAAAACAAAAGTACTAATAGTTTCATTTATATGTTATCTTGATTTTTTAGTTTTAAAACAAATGTTGAAATAATAGTATGTTAAAACTTTACAAAATGTTTGATATATACATAGGTTGTTTAAAAGACTTTTAATTGTTTATTTTTTACTACTTGTATAAGAAACAATTAAAACAATTATGAAATTATAGTTGTTTCTAAATACTTCTTTTTTCTACAAATATCTAAATTACACGTATCAGAAACTTATTTTACATCTGATAACAATTTTGTAGTACTCAACATTAAAAGTCTGTAAATTAAGGTTTAAGCTAGTTTATATAATAGAAAAAAAACTTGAACTATTAGAGTAAAAAAATGAAAAGGGCTAAGTTTAATAATATGTTCAAATTTAAGTATATATAAATATTTGTTTGTAATCGCTGTATTGCGCTAAAAATTAGATTGAAAAGTGTTTATACTAAAAACAAAATATTTAATTATTATACATTATTTATTAAAACAAACGTTTACGGCGACTTGCAGGTGACGTCAAAGATGGTGTAAACTTATTGAAAAGATATTTATTTATTCAATTTTTTGCTAACAACATATATAATAAAAGTATTATGAGGTTATCTGCCGTTATCTTTAGTCATCTAAAACAGCCTCTACTTAAGTTTTCTAAAACAACTTTTAAATCAGCTAAACTTTTTCAAAGGGTATTTTTGTTATATTTTCTGTTCAAAAAATATACTTCTAGCTGAAAAACTTCAAGTTACCATTTTTTATAAATACGCTAGTTTTAAATACTATAAATGAAATAATATAACTTTAGAAAGATAAGAGATTTAATACTGTCAGTTTGATAACAAAGCGTAAATATTAATTAGAATTATACAAATTAATAAACTTTAAGTAAAAATATCATTACCAATAGATATTTAATAAAACAATTAATTTAATAGAATAAACTAACAATAGGTCAAAAAATCTAATAAAGTCTACGTAAGTGCTTTAAACATTGAAGCATTAAACAACGGGAAGTTTTTGGGTTCTTTTAAATAAAATAGTATCAATTTTAAATACCTTTGCAAATAGATATACTTTTGTTCTTAATTTAGTATAATAAACTAGTAATTAAGTAGATAGTTAATTAATAAAAGTTAAAACATTTATTTCCAGTAAAAGTACCATTACTAAAATGGTAGTATTTTAAATCTAAAACTGTAATATTTTACTGTAAAAAAATTGTTTGTATAGTTGCCTATAAAATAAAGTTAGTGACTCGAACCCCAAAATTGCTCGTTTAATTTTCGTTTATATTTGAATAAAATATATTACAGAGACACCAGTTCAGATCTAAACCATTTTTTAGCGCCGTAAAACGCTTACATATATATAAATACAACAAAATTATGTTAGAAATTAATAACTAATAAGTATCTAACTAAAGTAAATGTATTGTTATTTTGTTACGTTAAAACTATCGGAAGTATTTTTAAGTCAAGCGTAAAAAATAGTTCGTTTACTAAAGGAAGGTATAAAATCTACTTTAACTTTTAGTGACTACATTAAAACGGTTTTACAAAAACTTGTAATCATTTTACTGCTTAAAAAATATATATGTAAATTTATTTCAAAGAAAGTTTTTTTACTATTGTTAAAGTAACCATATGAGTTAAATAAATTACATTTTTAACAACATGAGTTTAGTAAACTAGCTATTTGTTTCTGTATTTTTAGTAATTTTTCTATGAAAATAAAACTTTATAGACGTCATATCACACCACAATTGTATGCTTAATTGGTTTCTTGTGAACATAGACAAAATTTTTGAGCGCTTTGTTTTGTTCGATAAAAATAAAACAATAAATATTTCATCAAAGATATAACGTTAACTTTGTTTGGATATTGGAAATATTATTGATTAAGTTATCTTTGATTAAGTAATAACATTTATTTATGATTAAATAATTTTATTTCTATTAATTAAAGTTTTTGTATAATTACGTTAAATTATTAAAAGTTTTAAGTTCTAATTTTTGTAAATAAAAGTTGTTATTGATTTTTACTTTTGAAAAGTAGTAAGTTATTCGAAAAGCTTTAAGTATTAAATAAACTTAAAAAGAAAAACTTGGTAATTTTGACTTTCTCAAATTTTAAAATAAAAGTTATTTGTCGCCAATTTTCGTCCACAATGAAAAAGTAGAAAAAAATGACGTGGTAATTTCAATTTTCTCAAGTTAAAAAAGAAGTTATTTGTCGCAAATTTTCGCATACTTTAAATTAGAAGAAAAAAAGTACGAGCTTAATATGTTTCATAGCTTAAAATATTAGACTCTTTAGTTGTAAGCGCTGTTTTGCGCCTAAAATTTGATCTTTCTCTCCCACCCAATAGTTAAAGATGCTGAAAAGTTTATAAATAAAGAAGTGAAGTGTAGTTTTGTGGTCTTTTACTGACTTCACTAGAAGTGTTAATTTTTGATCAATTGATTTAATTATTATTGAAATAATTAAATTAAAAATAAAATTCTTAAAATAAAAGCAAATATAAGTTTATACTAAAACTTTACGACTTATATATTTAAGATAAATACTACGAATTATAAGTCTTAGTTTGAAACAATAACTATAATCTAGAAAATAATAAGCAACTCTCTAAATAATTCAATTTATGTTGTCAGTATACGTCATAATATTTTTTATGATTAGTTTAGTTTTACAAATAAAAAAGGCTAAATATTTGCGAAATAAATTTAAAATGTTTGTAATATTTACACAAAGTTTAAGTTAAACATAACTATCCAAATTATATTGTAAAAATTCTATAGTTATAAAAATAAGTTTAAATTTGTAAAACAGTTCGAGAATTAATTCCAAGATAAAATTATTTTATAAAATTTACAGACGTGTTGTTAATCAATTAAATTAAGAAAGTATATATCAAAAATTGCACTTTTGTAAACCATCATATCGATTCATATGTAGTTTTTAATCAAATAATTGTTTACTCAACTAGATATTTAGTAATTACATTGAAGCTATTATATATTGAAATTGCAATTTCTTTATTATTTTTGGGGTTTTTAAAAACCAACTCAAACCACTTATACAACCTAGTTTTGTAGTCTAATTATTAAAATATTAAAACGTTTATATAACGGCAGTTTGCAAATATAATTGAAATAGAAGAACTTGTTAGGTCGTAATATGACGATAGAAAAATATAAAATTTTTAGTTACGTCATATTAAAGTTTTTAATGTTAGTTTCACGTGTTTGTATATAATAATGTAATAATTATGTCAGTTCTTTCACTACTGTTGTAATTAGTTTTTAGTGCTTGCAAAAGCGCAATTAAAATTACTTTGCCTAATTTCGGATAGTTTGGTTAGGTTTGTTATTCAACTAATAAAATTTTTTTTGGCAGTAACATAGAACTTTGATTAAATCTTAAGCTTATAATGTTTTTATTTAATATTTTTAGCGTTATAAGAAAACATACTTTTAGAAAGTTATCAAGCAGTTTAACATACTACCTGTACATAATAGATATTTTTACATTAATTTACTTATATTATGTAATAATGTTGTTACCATTTACTAAATAATTAAATAAGTTAAATTAAGTTAATCAATTAAATTAATAAATTAAATAATAGAACTTGCGCTTTTGTAAACTATCATATCGATTCATATTAAGTTTTTAATCAAATAGTTCATTACTCAACTAGATTTTTTGTAAATACTTTAAAGCATATTATATACTGAAATTAGAAACTTTTTATTATTTTATCAGTTTTTAAAAAACCAACTGAAACTACTAATACAAGAAAGCTTTGAAGTCGACAATTATTTTTTTTTAACATTTATTTAAAGATCGTTTGCAAAATTATTTAAGTAAAAACCAGTAAGGTCATAATAAGTAAATAAAAAATATAAAATGTTTATTTACAGCATCTAAAAGCCGTGAATGTTCGCTTCACTTAATAGTATATATTAATATAGTTATAAAATATGATCTCTCATTCATTTGGCTTTTTAGTTTTGAGTGCATGTAAAAGCGCTTACAATTAAACTTTTTTGTTTATTTGAATAACTAAATAGGTATATTTTTTATCTTCAAAAAAACGTTTGTTTAGCAGTTATACAAAACTGCAATAAAATTTCAATCTTATAATAATTTTCTCTAATATTTTTTGCATCGTATGAAAATACTTGCAGTCAGTTTTCAAGCTGTTTACAATTCTACTTAAACACAATCAATATTTCTTCATTGACTTAACTTATTGTCTAATAACAAGACATTTTCATTATAAAATTCTGTAAATATAGCTTAAGTTTTCTAACAAATTTTAAACTCTATATTATTTAAATAATAACGAGCATATAAGTTTATTTGCAGAGAACGCAAAAAGTTTTGTGTGTCAAGTTGTTTTTTGAAATTTTACTCAATAAAATAATTCAAATAAGTAAATTCTAAACCGCAACTCATCAAAAAAACTAATAAGTTTCAAATGTATTACATAACGGTTGTAAAGAAGCTTTAGTTGTAAACCGTAAATGTTAAACTAAGTAAGTTTTGTATAGTTATTAAATTTTTAAACTTTTATATATTAGTCATATAATATTAATTTAAGATCTTCTAAAAGCGCTTAGAGTGTATTAAATAATAAAAACTGTTGTTAAACAGTTCTAATATTATATTAAAAATATTAAGTTTTGTTGTGACATAGTTGTTATTAACTTTCTTAAAGAAATTATTATATAGATAATATAAGAGTATATTATATAAACGAATTCAATGTTTACTTTTTTTGTTTTCATTTGTACAGTAACAAAAAAAAAAGTCTAACATACTCTTAGCGATACTATTTAAAAACTTACCATCGTTTCATTTGCCCAAGTTTTTACTTAATTATTATTTTTTTCAACTTTTTATTTCGTTACTTTCAGTTCACATAGAATTTAAGAATAATTAGAAAAAAATCAATCTTAATTCAATAAAATCCAACAAATATTTTAGTTTAAATAGATATATCTTAATTTGAAAGTTTACAAAAAGTTCAAAATGTTACCCATATTGTAAAATTTTTTATAATGTTTAAACATTAATTTTACTGCTAGTCTTAGGACTAGATTATAAATATAAGAACAATTTAAAACATTATACAAAAATTAAAAGATTTAGTACTTAAAGTTTGAAGATAAAATCAAGTTCCGAATTCTTTACTAAAGAAAAGTTGTAATTTAAATTTCTTACATTTAAGTTTGTCACAAAAATTGAGCCACAAGATTAATTGCTTTACTTAATTTTACCGTTCAATGAAAGAATTTAATGAAGCGTAAACTTTTTTTCAAAAAACTTTTAGCCTGTAAAGCGTACACAGTTTATAAAGCTAACCAATACTGGTAGTTTGTACTAAGTAAAGTTTTATTGAAATGTAAATTTAGTTAAGATATATTATTCAGTTATGTTTGGTATTCTAAAAGTGATAAATGTATATATCTTTTTAAAAGTTGTATAAATCTCATTTTTATTTGTAGATAAACTAATTATATTTAATCACGTAATCTTTGCACTCCAAATTTAGTTTTTTATATACTACTACCGTCAATTTCTTTCTCATTGTTCAAGTAAAATCATAACCTTTAGATAAAAATCACAAGATTATCATAAATTATGTACTAACCGTTTTTTTTGTAATCATTAAAAAAAAAATTGTGACTTTACGTTCTACTTACAACTGTTCGATTCACTTGTTTGTACTAGTTGAAGCAGAAATTTTGCAGCTAGGTTAGTCAATGTAGGCTCAATTTTTAGCGCAGCTAAGCGCTTACGATTATTGTGGTACTTTTATTAGTTTTCAATAACCTAGAGCTTTGAAATACTAATTATCTTGGTTACAATATTTACCTAAAAATTTTTTTCTGTTAAAAGCATTATAGAAAATAACGTTTTTCTAGAGCACTCAAAAAATTTTTGCAAAATAATATGTTTAAAAAATTATATTATATCTAAATAAAAATTTATTCTATAAAACAATGTTAGCCTTTTAAATAAATAAAGCTGCTTGATTATATAACGCTTAGTTTGTACTTATTCAAACTTTTAATATTAGGAAACGAATGCAGTTTTTAAATATACCTATTGATTTAGAACTATGTTATTGTTCTAAATATATAAAAATATTACAACTTCGGCAAAAAAGTAACACTATAAAATATTTTATGGTTTATTATGGTTCAGTACTATACTATGGTTGTTAAATAACTATTTTAATAAACATATATGTTTACGATAAGAATAAACAATCAAGTTTGTTATTCATTGTATTTTTCAGCAATTAGAGATTTAAAACGTAAAATATTACATTTAAACTTTTTTTTTAAGTAAAATATAAATTTATTTTTAATTGTATTTAGTAACTTATAAATAACTTTGAACTCGTAATGTTAATAACTATAGTTTAGTATGTGATGACACATTTAAGAGAAGTTTTTATTTTAAATGTTTGATTATAAAATACAAAATGAAGCAAACAGTTATGACATGACATCAGTAATGTTTTTAATTGTTAAAAAGCATTCATTAACTCATTAATTAACATAGTTCAGATTTTAAGCTTTATTATTACTAACATTTATTTAAGCACTGTCGAGGTCTCTGACCAAAACCTAATTTGTAAAACAAGATCTGAATAGAATAAAATTATACTACGGTTTTTTAACAATAGCTTTAACTTTAAAACAAAACTTCTATTATATTAAAACATCCGTAAATGTTAATACAAATAAAAACTTTAAAATATTTTATGGTTTATTATGGTTCAGTACTATACTGTGGTTGTTAAATAATTATTTTAAAAAACATGTATCTTTACGATAAGATTACACAACCAAATTTTTATTCATTGTATTTTTTAATAATAAGAGATTTAAACCGTAAAATATTACTTTAAAACTTTTTTCTTAAAGAAAATTATAAATGTATATTTAATTGTATTTAGTATCTTATAAATAACTTTGATCTAGTAATGTTAATAACTATAGTTTAGTATGTGATGACATATTTATGAAACGTTTTTTTTAATGTATAATTATAAAATACAAAACGAAGCAAACAGTTGTGACATGACATCAGTAATGTTTTATTTTTTATGAAAAGGTATTCATTAACTTAATATTTAACATACTACTGTTTTTAAGCTTTATTATCATTACTTAGATTTATTTAAGTACTGTCGAGGTCTCTGACCAAAACCTAATTTGTAAAACAAATTCTGAATAGAATAAAATTATACTACGGTTTTTTAACAATAGCTTTAACTTTAAAACAAAACTTCTATTATATTAAAACATCCGTAAATGTTAATACAAATAATGGTTATAAGTAACAGCAAATTTTTTTGAATAAACATATGAGTTTTGTTCTTTGTATAATGAAATTTATTACCAAAAGACGATTAAAGGAAAATGTTCATTAAATAAAGTTTTCAATAATACAGTACACCTTAAGTTCTTAAAAAAAGCTATATAGTTTGCAAAGTTAAGCATTTTATAAACGCTAAAAATTTAAATTAATATCTAAACACATTGTAATTAAATAAGGTTAAAGATTTGTACTGAAACATAGAAGCTGACAATTGAGGTAAAATAGTTACATGACTATATGTAATTATAACTAAGTCTGATATTTTAAGTATAACTATTAAAGATTTATAGCTTTTAATTATTTATTGTTCTTTGTTTTCCCCTTAATAGGTTTAAAAGTTTAATAAATTTTTAATGGCCGTGAAATGAACTTTTGTGGTTCGCAGGTGACGTAACTAAAGGTATTTTTTATTAAAAACTATATTCCGTAATTTTAAATTAAAGAAAATTCGAAAGCTGAAAAAGCTTGTAAGAAAAATGTTAAGACTTAGCTACTTTTTTGAAAGTTCTGAGACGAAACAAAATAAATGAAACAGATATTGAATTTGTTTTAAAGTTTAAAGTGTCTCTTTTTTATTTTTTTAAATTTTATTTTTAATTCTTTTTATTTTTTATAAAAAAAAAAGTATAAAAACTTAGCTCATCTAATTTGACTCATTGACTTTTTAAACGCTTTAAAAATTTGTACTATTTAATAATTTTTTTAATCCATTATGCTGAATTTTTAAATTACAGTAAACGAAATAATTTGCATTTACCATTTACTTTATTAATTGACTTTGATGTGTGCTTTATGGCGCTGATGAATACGGTATTTTTAAAATTTTTAGCTTTATTTTTACAATTGGCAAATACCACTAAACATTTTGTGCAAAGTATTAGATGATTTGAAAAAACTTTCACTTTGGCTCAAACCGATTTTTTGAAAACTACCAGAATGGAATTTGTATGGGACAAAAAACAAATCTTCAAACTTTTATAGCTGTAATTTTTTAACATTAGCAATTATCAAACCAACATATTGTGAACAATATAAGACGATTTTATTGGTGCACTTCTTGACATTTTGAAAATAAAACAGAAAAATCAAAAAAGGAAAACACATTAGTTTAGTTTTACTGGAAAAATGTTGCATTTTTTACAAAGTTAATTTTTTGAAGAATATTTTTTTTTAACTTGAAGCTTTGCATAATCATCTAGTGATTAATTTATAGTTTTAGCTACCAAAATTTGAGTTAATGCTGCTGATTATTTTTATACAAAATAATTAAAATATGTAACTAGTTAACATTAAAATATAATTTTATAAAAATTCTAAATTTTATAAACCATGAAACTAACAAGCAGAAAATAAAAAATATTCTACAAGTTGATTTCAAAGTGAACGTTTGTAGTCTTTTAAGGAAATTCTTAGCTACTTAAACTTATACAAATAAATTGACTATATACATATTATAGTAATATTATAGTTTAAGGTTAGTACAGCTTAAATAAAAATGAAAGTATGATAGTCCGTTTATATAAGTACGATGATGAAAAGTAAATTATCAGAACAAGCTTGAAATAATGAAATATAAATATTTCTTTTTTTTTTAGTTATACTTGTGTTTAAACAATTAATGCAATTAAAGTAACAGGTCAATGTATCAGTCACATCTATTTAAAAAACTTTCTAAATTGTTTAAATATGTCTAAAATGATTAAAATGTATGTTTGCTTTGTCATATTACAATTTAAGATGTGTAATTTAATAATAAGTTTAAGATATATTTTTTAATTTGAAATAAAAACTAGTTTAAGTATTTTAGATTTTGTTCCAAAATGCAAGCTTAAATAGTTTTAAACTTTACAGGCCTAACACCTGAATATGCAAATTTAATTCCAGTACTTTACTATACAAAATAAAAATATACTATTATGTTCTGCTTAAAAATATATTTAGTGATCTATCTTATTAGTTTACCATTTTGATAATTTGTATTTTTTATTTGAGTTAAATATAAGTTTCTAATTTAAATAGGTTATTTTTATTACTTGTTTCTCAAAATCTGTCTTACAAATGACTTTAGTAAATTGACTTTGGTAAAAGCTTCACAAGTAAATTTTTTGACAATATATAATTTAAATGACGTAAGCAGTAAATAATTACTTCATAAACTTATATATAAAAGTCCCTTTTTTATAACATCGTAAATTTTCTAGCTTCAAAGCAAAAGTCAAATGTTATAAAATGTAAAATTTTCAAATTTTACACAACTATTTTTTAATTTAATGCAAATATGTCTTTTTTATCAACATTGTGATAAATAATACTGATTTAACTTAAGCGCCTTTATAGACGAAGCATTTTTTGACTAAGCAATTTTTTGAAAGTTATTCAATTTACTTAACAATACTAGATACAAGATAATTAGCGTTTACAAATCATATTACTTACACATTCTAGATTAACTAAGTTCTAAATTTTACTACTTATGTGAAAATGATTAGTTAAGTATTTCTGTTTACGCTTTTACAAGCGTTAAAATTTTTGTTCATTGTAATTATTAGTTGACACAATTTCAAACTTGATTAAATATAATCTTATGAAGCAAACCTTTACGGGTCACAACCAAAATTTTTGCGTTTTACTTAAACGGTATTAGTATACTTTGTTTTTAAATTTTTAACGACGTTTGTCTGTTTGTTCAATTATTAACAGTATTTACTTTGTTGTACGGTCTATTCAAATTAATTGAAATAAAAGTCCTAGAGAAAACCAACAAAAAATGATATTAAAAAAATAGATAAATAATTTTGCATCAAAAAAATGTATAACTATTCCAGAATATAAGTTCACTATAATTTATCATAAAGAAAAACTTAAATTTAAAACTTTGTAAAAAAAAGTTTTTTTTTAGTTCGTTCAATAACATTAAACTTCTTAGTTTTTCTTATACTTTTATAAACGTTTCTTTTTTAAATTAATTGTTTGTTTGTTATAATAAGTTAACAAAATGTTTTTTTATAACTGCATAAAATTAATTAACTTAATGATAAACTCTAAGTAATTCATTTATACATTGAAAATGATTTTTGTAAGTAAGGTAGCTGATAACATACATAACGTTGACTTAATTCATCTCAAATATTTATATAAAATAACTCAACGTAGTTTATATTTAAGTTTTTTGTTATTTTTCACTTTGTGACAATAAAAAATCATTATTACTTTAGAATTAAACGTCCTTACAATTATGATTGAAAAGATTTAACTTATTAAAGAAAACGTTCGCTGGATAATAGTGACGTATGATTTTTTGTTGTCGGTTTGTTTATTGGTATTTATTTTAAAGAAGTTGCTAGATTTTAATTATTGTGATAAATATTGAAAATTAAGACTTTGTTCTAGTTTGAGTACTATAAATCTTAGCTTTGGAATTTTTTTTTAACTATCAAACATTTAAGAGAACAGCAAACGATGAAAGTAAAACGGTTGTACGCATTTCTTGACTTAATTTTACTAACTTTATTCTAAGTGTAATTAAAGTCACTTAACATTCAAATTACACTCATAATAAATAAATAATGTAACCGTAGCTGTACGTGTCTGGTGAATTATATCCTGGCTTTATTTTTTGTAGGTGCTTTAACTGGCGGAAAATAAAAAACTTTCAAATTATAGCTTAATATCAATTGATGAATATTATTATATAATTAAGTGTATAAACTTTTGCGTCTAATTTTGACATCATTAAAATATTCAAACTTGTTGTTTAACAATGTTTGTTTTATAAATTTTTTTGAATGAGTAAAAGTTTGTAATTTACTAGTCTTTTTTTTTACATATTTTTGATAACATCTCTGAGATAAAATATTTTTGTTAAGTTTTTAACTTCACTTTAAATACATTCTTAGCATAAAGACCTTTATTTTTTTATATATTTTAAATGATTCAACTTTTTAGATTAAAACAAAGTAGACTCTTATGCCTAGTTTGTATAAAATATCTAGTTCGTTTTCTTTGAGTGTAATTAGTATTACTATTAACGTCAACATTTAAGTATTATTTATAGTAAGGTTTGTAACTTATGATATAAGCATACAATATCTAAAATCAAATTGTTTGCCTAAAGTTTTAATTGTTGCTAAAATATTTATTGTTGGTAATAAAATAATCTCACACTTTGTATTTATTTTAAGTAAACATAGACTTAAATTTTACACAAAACCTTTTTTTATTCAAAAATGTAAGTTTGGTATACTATAACTACAATATAACTTTAAATTGTAGACTCTAGAAGTAAAAGCGCTAGTTTTATAAGTTTTAAAATAAACATCAAATTAAAAACAAACAATTACAAATACTTTTGCGGTAATTAATAATAATAGTGAGTATCATAGTAAATGACATAAGTTTTTTAACTAAGAAATTATGTAATTTACTGTGTATTTTAATTTTTTTGTTTAAGACTTAGTTTTAAATGAATTTAAATCATCTTTTTCTTCTTAAGTTTAGTTTGACGGGATGAAATACTGTATGTTTTTTTAATTTATGAAATTAATATCGTTAAAAATCTTACAAGGTTATATTTTAATTATAAAGTTTCTAAACAATTTAAAAATCTAGCGAGTAACTGACTTTTAGCAACATTTTAATTTCATTTCAATGCTTATTAAAAACAATATTATTTATTATACAAATGTAAGCACATTAATGCGCTAAATTAAATTCAAGTTCACTATTACTATACACTATTAAATATCTGCAAATTATATGCGGTAAAATTAAGTAAATGATTGCGGCGTGACGTCAGTAAACTTTTATTTCAATTGAAAACCGAATAAATATTTGTACAAAAAAACGAAACGACTTTTGTTAAAAAAAGGCGTTATGTTAGTTGAAATACAAAGAATATTTCAAAATATCAATATTATATTAAATAATCAACAAAAAAATTATTTTAAGATATTACAAGGCAATATATACGAATCGATTTTAATCAAGTAGTGACAAAAGTTTGATAACACGTACATATTTAAGTGTTATTTAAAACATAAATATTAAGTAAAAGTTACTTCTTAACGTTTCTACTTAGCATTAAAGATTTAAGTTATAAATGTGAGAAAAAATCCAATTTATAATCTAACTTTTTCAAAAAATTTACTTTTTTATTCAGCATATTTTATTTCTCTCTTTTTTTCTTTTAATTTTATGTTTAAAAATGTAAATACTTGCAAATATTATTTTTTAACATATTTTTTATGAATTTTTTTAATTAGTTTAAAATGATACGTGATTATTATTACAAAAATAGATTAAATGTCATACAGTTACAGTTTAAATAAATCATTTTTATAATAGCACCAGTACTAAAAACTAAAAAATATTTCTTTAATTGATCTAAAAAAAAATCTAATGCCTGTTATAATACAATGTTAAAAGATATTTGTATCCCTTCAATTAGCAAATTATTTACGAGAAGTTCAACCTTTGAAATAGTATTTAGTTTGCAAACTATTAAAGTGTTCAACATATATTCTAGTTCCTAATGTGTAACGTTTTTGTACACAAAAACTTTATTAAAATAGTTAATACCTTAACATAAATTTTTTTGAGCACATTTGTATATGTTTTAATAGACTAATATTGTAAATGCTTTAAAATGAAAGCCTGCATATTGCTTTTTTAACAAGACTATTAGAAAATATATCAAATTGTTATCTTTAGCAAAAAACTTAAACAAAATAAATTGTCTGTTATGATCAAGTATATAGGTAAATAAAACTCCTATAAAAATTTATAACTGAGTTTTTATCTAACTGTAGTATATTGTTATACGTGAATGCCGCATTTTTTTTTAAAACTGTTTAAAAATCTCAAAATTTTGGAGAAACTTATACTTTTTATATAAATAAAAATTAGCAATGAAAACGTTATGTTCTAATACAAGAAAACTAAACTTATTTGTGTTTAATAGAAGAGAAGTATTTAAAATATAATTATGCAGAACCAACACCTTAGGTACATACTCTTTATGACGGAATTATCAAACGTTTGCTATTCTTTTTTTTTTCTACCCTTTTTAGATTAACGACAATTTTTGAAAAATATAGCCGTTTGTAAATGCAAGTAAAAACGCTAAAAAATCAGTTATTTTAATTTTCATTCTATACAATAAAACCTTTCAAAAGTAACTTATGACTTCGTATAAGAAAACTTAAATAAAACTTAATTAGCATGTAACGAGTTTTGTTTGATTAAAACATTAATAGTAACAATATTTATATTAACGGAATGTTAATTAGTATTACAAGCGTTAATTTTATACTTAGAGTTTTAATTTAGTTATACAATTAACAACAAAAAGAGAAAAGTTAAGTTTAAAGACGTTACTTATATAATATTATTTTGTTTATAAACTTTAAAAAATATCGCAAATCAAACATTATAGTCAAGAAAAGATTTTTTACAAATAAAAATGCCAACTATTTACTAAAAGCATTATTGAATTAAATTTTATTTAAGTTTTTACCAAGTTCTTTTACCTTAAACATGTTTATTAAAAAAAAAAAAAAATAATTGTATAATATATAAATTTCATTTTGGTAATCTTTTTGATTTTAGAAGGATTAGGGTTGCTTTAAACAGTTTTCATACAAATTAATTCATTTATAAAACTTTGTTGAAAATTTTTTTATAGTACGAGCTACTTAAGAATAAGTTTTTTATTATGAATATACCTTAAGTATACTTATTACAAGCTTATAATCAACTAAATATTTTATATCAATACCAGGACAAGACTGTTCGTAAGAAACGAAATTAAAAAATGCATACTTTTAATTACGTAACTCGCAAAAGTTAGTTTCATTTAATTGTATTAAGTATTGTAACATTTCTAATCAGATAATAACTTTTATCTTAAATTAAAATTTTTAAGTGCTTGTAAATTCACTATAACAAAAACTGCATTTCACTTTACAATTGGTAGTTGTAACTTTTAAAACTACTTTATAACTCAAATTAAAAAAGTTAAATAATA
Organism: Thalia democratica; assembly: GCF_965202585.1. NCBI lineage: Eukaryota > Metazoa > Chordata > Thaliacea > Salpida > Salpidae > Thalia > Thalia democratica. The sequence goes on from NW_028139244.1 coordinate 100,574, forward strand.
ATATATTATTATAGACAAAATTTAACTTGTATAACATATAGATACGTCACAATAATAATAGTAACGTAAGTCAATTGAAGTTAAACACATTTATTTTAAATGATTTGCTTTTAAAACTTACAATATAGTTTGTTTATTACTACAGTGTGTGAAAATTTAAAAATATTTACTATTTTAGTTTCTTAAAAATTTGATACTTACTGAAATAAAGCTTATAGATTAAATTCATATTTACCTGTATTTGTGGTTATAACTAACTACGTTAAACTTTAAAACTTTAAAAAGTCTATTATACAAAGAAAATGCATTGATAAATGCTGAAATAAGTTTTAGTTTTTATGTTAAATTGAACTGCCTACTAGGAATTAAAAGAAGTCAGTATAAACTAGTTTTGCAACATTAGAAATAGTTTGTATTTTGTAGAAGAAAAAAAGTTTTATTAATGAAGACATTATAAATCACAAATGTTCACTTTATTTTATTATATATAATAATATTATAGTAAAATTAGCTGATTAGAAATTAAGAATAAAAAAACTATAAGTTGTGAAACAAATGACATAAATAAAAAAAATAGTTAAATACTTCTGTGCTAAGAAACTTAGTATATACATACATGTTAAAATAGTTTTAATTATAAAATTATGTAGTTTACTCTTTTTATTAAATCTTTATTCTAAGTTCTTAATTTAATCATATTTTGTTTTATCTAGTTTTAAGAGTTTTAATCTTTTATCTTTATATAATAAAAAAACCTGTTTGTTTCAACAAACAAAACAAAGCTTTCTTTTTTTAATAGTTTTACGATAATTCAAACTACTAGCTAGTTGATAAATTTAATTTCAGTTTAAAACTTGTTAGAAGCAACCTCACTCTTTTAATAATTGCGAACTAAAATTTACAAGTTTAAAAACCGAGAAATAATTTAATATATCCATTTTTATATGAAATAAAATTGAAATAAAGAATTGCGATGTAACGTCAGTAAAGTTTTATTTTTATTGAATATCGGATAAAGATTATACAATAAATGTTACAACATTTGTTAAAAAGGGCGTTAGGTTAGTTTAAATAAAAAAAAATATAGTATTAATCTTTTTATTTATAATTAACGAAAAATGACACTTTTAAAATGTTACAAAGCAATATGTAGAGGTCGATGTATTAACTAATAAATTAAAGTTTTTGAAATAAACAAAATTGAAAATAGTTGATACTCAAGTGTTATTTAAAAAATAAATATTACCTAAATGATACTCTTTAACGTCACTACTTAGAATTAAAAGTTTAAGTTAGAAATGTAAATTTAAACCTTTCTTAATCTATATGTTACCTAACTAAACTTCTTTTGACAGTAAATCTTTTGTTAATAAATTGTTACAATATAAATATATAATTCTAAGCGCTTCAAGGTGCTAAAAATTTTAAAAAAATAGATGGCTAGGAATATATAAAATAAAAAGAGCAAACATTTATGTCGTCAGTAAAATTTTATAATTGTTGTAAACTTCAGATATAATTTGTATAATAAAAATGCAATAAATTTGCTAACAAAAGTATTATTTAAGTTAAAATAGAACATTTTAGTATAGAACAAATAGTCAACTTATGGATTATAAATTTATCAGTTTTACAATTTCCACAGCAAATATAAGACTTAACGTGTAAATGAATAAACATAATACAGAAAAAAGCTTAAAAAAGTGCATAAAGTTATGTTGTTAAATATATATACTTATAAAAATATGTTGTTTTTATCTATAATATAAATGTAGTATAATTTTAGTTATTAAGTTTAAGCTTTTAAAAAAATATTTAACGTCAAAAATAAAATAAGCATCTTTTTTCCTAAAAACTTATTGTTTTTGTCAGCATACTATTATTTTCTTAATTATTAGTTTTGATTATTTCTAACTAGAAGTATTCAAGCATTCGCAAAATTAGATTTTAGTCATTTGTTACTTATTTAATTTAGTTTAATTGATACATAACTACTATTTCTAACATCTGGTAAATATATTATATTATAACAAACTAAAATTTTAGTTAAAATTCATAACTATTATAATCTCGACTACTAAAACTAGCAATAATTTTAATTGTTAAACTAAAAATAACTATGTACTTAGTATGTGTAGTAATTAAACTTTAAAAATATTTTTTCTACCATATTCAAATGTTTCCTTCTTAAAACAAAGAACCACCTACTAAAAATGTTTTATAATCATTAAGATCTAGGAGAAAACTAAACGTTTTAAGATGTGATTCATGAGTACTCCAGAGCTTTATTCATAAATTTACACCTGAGCCAGAATTATTTAAAGTATTATACCACAACATATATTTCGTTTTAGATTTTGTTTTGCGTATGAAAAATTTATCAAAATATTACACAATTATTTTTATTTCAGAATAAAATCATAAATAAATCATATATAAAATCATAAATAAATCATAAATAAATTTTATACCAAACAATTTTATCTCTCGCAGATAAAATTTAAATAACTTATATAAATTAATATTTTACAGACAGTTTTATTTGAGTTCATAAAATCTCGATTTAGACAGTTAAGTATAAAAACGCAAACATTTAAATACTGATTTAATCATATTTTTAGCTTAATTAAAACAACGTATACAGTCATCTACATTACACAACTTAGCTTATCACTTTTTTTAACAATATTAAAAATAGTTTGAAAAAAATAGAGTGTATGTTAATTAATCAAAAACTTAAATCAGTTTACACCTAAAGCTTTAATGCTAATAATATAAATAGTTTAAACTAACTTTTTGCTTATACAATTGCAATAACTTACTTTATAGAAAAAAAATATTTTTTTCATAAATACTTTTAAAAGCTTTTATACTATTAGTCAATCAATAATTTTTAACATGCATATTTAAAGCTTAACAACAAATTATACTTAATTTATAGTTAACAAGGTAGTAATAAAAAAAAATTAATCTTTCTTTATTAGGAATCAAAAAGTTATATTTGTTACATCAAAAAATTCTGAAAGATAGTAAACATTTTAGAGTAGGTTATAGTTTAATCAGACTCATTAACTACAGTAGAATCAAATTTGATGTTTGAAATTTACAGTTAAATGGCATATTTTTGCATTTAAACATGCTATTTTACATTTATATAGTACATTTTTATACTAGTTATATAAAATAACAAGCTTTTTTACACAGTTTTTGTTTAGGAATAGTGTTAATATTGTTTTAGAATAGTGTTTAAAGTATATTGACAACAATAAACAAAACTAATCCAAAAAAACCTAAACTAAAAATTTCATTTACTTTACACAATAAAAAAGATCATTTAAAGTAATTTTTTGAGCAAAGTTTATCTTTTATATACTTAACTATTCTTTTGCTCGTTTTTTATATGCTAAATATATTACCTTATTAAAGTAAATGTTTTGTACTAAGTTACTTCGGTATAATATTTTTATATAATATGTTTTGTCAAACTTAAAAACTTTATTTTTTCTTAAACGAATTGTCGTTTTTGCGCCATTTTTCTTCTTGTTAGTTGTAAATATTAGAAAAGTTTACTTTTAGTTTTGATATTGTAATGTTAAGGCAAATTTAATTATATTTTGTAAAATAGTTTCTTTAAATTAAAAAGAAATTTTTGGTCGCAACTAACTTTCAGTACAGCACTAGTTGTTATCTTCACAAATATTATATTATAAATATTTAACTACGATTATAGTATACACAGTATATAATATTAGTAAATATAATACTTTTAATATTATCTTAATTATAAAAACGCTTTTACATGCACTAAAAACTAAACACTTATGAAGTAACGAAGCACTTAGGTGGTAACTTATTTACAAACAATTAAGTATCGGGATTCGGGAACGTTTACGTTAAAAGTAAATAACTTGAAAATTTCTTTTTTTTATAAAGTCGTAAAAACTATTGTTTATAAGAAAACCAATAATTTCTAATCTACATTGTTACTACTTTCAATTTATAAAATTATAACCACTTCTAAATAAGTCAATCAAATTTTAAGAATTAAAAAAGTTAATGGGCGGACTATGTTCAGATGGTCATTGGAAATAGTGCTAAAATCGAAAAAATATAAAATAAACCTTTACAACATTACTTTATATATAAAGCAAATAAAAACTATGTGTTAACTAGAATGCAATTCGCAACCCAAATTACTTTTTTGTTTAAACGTTAAAGTGTGTTAATGAAAAAAAGTAAAACTTTTAAAAATTAAAATGACCTTTTTATTACAGTGTACTATATACAACTAAAGAAAAAAAGTTTTCAAAATTTTCACAAAAAACGTTTTGCTTTATAGTTCTTAGTAACTTTTTTAAAGCATTTCATACAAAAGAAACAAAAAATAGTTGTAGTTATTAGTCAGTCTATGTAAAGTTTAATTTTGTAATGTAAAAGTTTTCCTACTTACAGATTACTATAACGAATTGTTTACGATTTACCTTAACAATCATTTTAATAGACTATTTTTTAAGTATACAGTTTAGTTTAAGATAATTTGATACATTGAACTTTGTAGATGAAAAAGAAATTAAAAAAAAAGTTTTTATTTAAACTTAGTTTTATAATAAGAATATTGAACTATATAGTTTTATATTTTAACTATGCAAATAATAAAGAAAAAGTCATTATGCATAAATAAATATGTCTAATTTTAACTTTTTAACAAACTTGTAAATACATATTCAAATACTAAGACTATAATAAATTTATATAATTAAATAATATCTAATATATTTAATACATACATTATGTTAGTATGCTCTTTAGCTAGGACTATTAACTGTAGTATTTGGTCATTTTGTTGACATTATCAACTCTGATAAAAAATAATCCTTTTCTTTAACTGAGTAGAAAAAACTAAGTTGCTATTTGCAATCTAAAAAAAAAAGCCTCATCGGATTGATAATTTCTTGAAATACTGAAATAATTTGAGTTATATTGTTATGATTTATTTTATTTAATTAAGATGTTAATCAATGAGATTAATTTAAACTTAATTCTTGTCTTCAAAATTCAGTCATGTAAATGGTCGATTTAAAAGTGTAGATATAGAGTTAATTTTTTAGATAAGCGTGTATTATTTTGAATTTTTTAAAATTAACACAAACATAAATATATCCGTTCGTTTTTTTTTAAGGTAGACTACGTTAATATTATTTAAAAAATCATTGAACAGATTTTGAGAATGGTTGTATAATTTTATTAGAACTATCTAATATTTCATATCTAAAATTAAAAAGATTGTCATTTCATTTATTTTGCTGCCGATGAAAGCATAAAGACTTTAAAACTTTTTATATAAGTAAAACTTTAGTTGTTTGTTGTACTTATATAATAAATGTTCAACAGAAAAAGAAATATCTGCTTCGATAAAAGAAACTAGCATATTAATGTTATAGCTATAAAAATGTTTAAAAAACTTGAAAACATATTCTGTATAGTTGTAGAAATTTATTTTAAAATTTAATTGATGAACTTTTATCCACAATCTTTCGATGAAATAAAAAATATATATAAGTGAAAGTTTTAAATAGTTCTCACGTAGTAGAGGTTTAATTTTCAGTGTTTAAAGAAACGCTAATATCCTGGTCATTATGTTCATATACTACGTGAAGATTTAAGTATTTTACTGCTTGATAAATTTATGGAAAAGAAAATTGTATTGTCGTTTAAACTCGTAAGTAAACTTAAGATACCTTTGTTAAATTTTTAAATAAAATTAAAAAAAAAGACACAGTAAAAACTAAACTTTATTTTTTTATTTATGCTTACTGAGTCTATAGTTCTACAAAACTACACAAACAATAAAATTCTAAGTTTGCCTTTTATTTTTAATGTATATTTAAACTAAGATTTATAAAATTTCAAACACTTTTTTTTTACAAATAACGTGAAAAGTACTAGTTTAAATACTAGTTTATCTTTACATTAATATGCTATTAAAAATTATGATAACACATTTATTAGCGCTTAATTTTAAGTCTCGGTTGGTGAAAAAGTTAACTAAATTTTTACGCTTACAATGGCGTTATTAAACAAATCTTTACTTTTTTTTTTCTAAAGTTAAGTTTAGGAATATTTCTTTTTATTGCACAACCGCTTTATTTTTTGTTTAGTTGTATTTAATCAGTAATATTTTTTTAAAAGTTAACAGTTATGATAGCAATAATTGATATTTACAATTTTAAGCAATGAAAATACAATTTGAGTTAAAGTTAGTTATTGGCAAATAACTTTGAATTACTTGTGTAAAACTTTAAGATGTTAGTTTACAGTAAAGATATGTTTGTTTATTGTTAAAATTAACAATAAAATAGAAATTTAATTAAAATTAGTTGTTACCAAATAAGTTTTAAACGTTTTATTAAAAGTTTAAAACGTTTTTCTTTCACTTTAAACTTGAATTTTCTCACTACCGAATCACTAATGAATCGTTAATTAAAAATTATAAAATCGAAAGTTTGTTGAATAAATGTTATCAGTTAAACTAAATACTTTTTTTATAAACGACTATAGTAAATATCGTTATAAAGCATTTTAGTTCGCTTTAAAGTTGAAATCTGATTCTTTTTTGCGTCATCACAGAATTAAATTGAATAATAACTTTTTGACAGTTATGAGTTAAATAAAGTTTATCAAAAATTATCTTACAAAAAACCTACTTTTTCTTTATAAAAATACTAACTTTTGAAAACCTTTTTTTAATTCCACGAAAAATTTTTTATAGATTTTTTATGCGTTTTTACAGAAGTCAAAAGTTCTGTTTAAACGTAAACGTTTTTAATTACAAAAATATAAACAAATTGTTTACAGTAGGTGTAAAAATATTAACCTTAAAATAAACTAGTTTTTAAATGTTTGAAAACTAGTTTTTTTAATGCAATTATGATAAATTAGATAGACATTAGAACATTTTTGTAAATAGAACTTTATGAACTTTACAAATAATAGTACCCGACTTATGGAAGTCATAAGTTAGCAAAGCGGTTATACTTTACAAAGCTAGTCATTATTTTATACTTGATAATAAACGAAATTTTACTGACACATATAAATATATGTAAGTGACTTTTTCAAATAAACTTGAATTATAAAAGGAGATTAAAGTAGACTATAATTTTTTTAAATGTTTTTTAAAAGACGGTAAAAAGGCCTATTAATACTTGTCTGTAAAATAGTTGTATTAATGGTCGTAATAATAATACTTAAGGTTTAGTTTCTAAAAAACCTTTTTTTGAAATTTTATAAAAATGATTCAAGTAAACTTATACTTTCGTTAAGGATAATAGCAAAAATTGAATGTATAATAAACATATTTTTGCTTATTAAGTGTTATTTAAAAAAGTAATAGTTTTGTGACGTCACCTTAAACTCGCAACTGTTTGCTTCGCTATTTTGTATAAATTGAAGCAAAAAATCTAGTAATTATTGATTCTTTTGTAATGAAAAATTTTTAGCGCAGTAAAGCGCTTATAACTACTATTATCAGTAGATTTAATTAACATTAAGCTTTAAAAGATTAAATATCCTTTGTATAATAATTAAATAATAGTTAATGCCATCAAACCTTTATAAAATACAAATATTCTTAACGCCCTAGAAAATAAAATATTTATCCTATAATAAAGTCTATGCTGTTTAATATGATTGCCTGTTAAATTGAGTATTTTTTAATACAAGGAGTAAGTTTTATAGAATAGAGAACAATTAGAAAATTTTAACAAAAAATTTTATAATTATTTTTAATTTAGTGACGCCTAATAGATTTCTGAATTTTTATAGAATAATATTTCAAATTAAAACATAATATTTAAATTAATTTTCTGCATCTCTGTTAAAAAGACTAAGTGTACTTTAGTAATACTTTGATTAAAATAAAAGTAAATAAATTAATGAACTCTATACTAGTAAAACACAATCTGAAATATTTTGAGCACACAAGTAAAACAAAAAAAACTCGAAAATAAACTGTTGCGATCTTAAGTTAAGATGAATAACAATTACAAAGTTGAATTCATATTACATGAAATAAGTTATTTTTAACGTATTTTTTATAAGCGCTCTAATGTGCTAGAGATTAAGAAGTTCAGAGGATAGACATCTAACTTTGACTAAATTTTTTCATATATAAGTAAACAAATTAAACTTTTGCTACAAACCACTGTCTGCGTAAATAAAAACGTTTTTGTTTATAATTTAAAAACTGTTTTAAAGAAAACAAACTTAAAATCATTGTCTAAATTAAAATTACAACCCTTACGTTTTATATAAGCGCCTGAAAGTTAAGTCGGAAAAAATAATATTTTAATATTTCTAGAATAAAATAATTTATGTGACGTTAATGAAAGTTAAAATTTACAAATTTACTCAATGTTTTGAGTAGTTATTTTTTTTAAAGAAAATCCTTCACCTATCCAAGTAGCGTAGTTGTAACAAAAACTATTTAAAAATTAAATTCGTTCTTGAGTCACAGCAAATCATAAAAATAATTTATTTAAGAAAAATTAAAAAACATTATTGAAAAGTTACTGATTGAACCATTTTAATAAATGGTTAGCATGCATCTTTGTGATGCTAAAAATTCAAGTGAATATTCTGAGTAAATTCTAACCTTTACGCTTTATTAAATTTATAGAATTAAAACGAACATTTGCGAAATTAAGTATTTAATGTGTACTTAACTTTTTTTATACAATAAAAACAGAAAAAAGCTCAGTTAAAAAAAAAATTTCCAATAGAATATTTCTATTAAAATAACTCGTATATTTTTGTAACTTCTCTAAAAACTTCTACTTCAAATATTATACAAAGCAATAATTCATACTTTTTTAATAATGCATAATATTTCCTAAAACTTTAGTTTAAATACAAATCTAACTATTTTGCATACTTCTTTAAAATATACTGCATGAAACATGTTTTTAGAATTTTAATGCAATAAATCTTGTTGGTATATTTAACAAGTTAAAATTGTGCTACTAGGTATCTGAGATATTTTTTATTAGCTTTATATCATATTTCTATTATATTTAACTAATAAAACTAATGATATACTTATGAATATCAAAAAATTATTTTTACATAAATTTTCGAGCTAGTTTAACAACAAAACTATATACAAGTCAATTCAATATTCGATATTCTAGTCAAAACTGTTTACAAATTTAGCAATACTTTACAAAGTTGACTTCAAAACTATCTACTTTATGATCAATTGTGGTATTATTAGTGATAAAATAGCTTAAATTTTACTTAGAATTAAATGAAAGTTGTTCGCATTAAAAGCTATATTAAATCCATCAAAATTTCACAAAAACTATATTTTGCTCGATACGCCTTATGGATTTATTTTAATGTAAATCATTTACGTTATACGTTGATATGAACTATGAAACTGGTATTGTATTTAAAATAGTATTACATACGTTACGTATTGTTTTATTTTGTTCAAATCATATTTGTTAATATTGTTTTGTTTATGTGCGTTTCTGATTTATTAAAACTTGAAGTTTAATTTTTTCGTTTTTATTAATATATGTACTATTGTGACTGTGGTTGAAAATATTTAACTAGTTGAACATTGATTGTTTTAAGAAGATAATGAAATAAATTTAATGAATTAAAGTGCTTACCAATTGAAAATCAGAAAGCAAATGTTTAATAAATTCAAACTAGTGTTTTCTGTTGTAATATGGAAATTTTTATAGTGAGAACAGACCTTTAAAAAGTCTTAAACATGTAAAATAAAAAATAATTTGATTCTCCTTACAATGGTTGTTGGAAATAACTGTATGGAGTATGTAGTTTATTAACAACTATAAACTAAAATTTTTGTCTGAGACTTGATTATTACTTAAAATTAAAATAAATTTAAGCACAAATTCAGTGGCTATACAATGAACTATTCAAAGTTTTAGATTTTGTTTTTATTACCGAGATTAAAAGTTTGCTGAAATTTTTTTTTGCGCTTTTGTAAGCGTTTAAATTTAATGAACGGCATCCTAATAAAAGTTTAATTTTTTTTATGATTAAATGCAATTCAATAAAGCAAACGTTTACGGGGATAAAGTTTAATTTAAAAAATGAAGCATATACTTTGTACAACGTTTGTACAGTTTGGTTGTTCGATTTGATGAAACTATAAGATTTTGAATGAAAAAACTTATATACAATACTTTCTTTAAATCCAAAAAAAAATTTTTTTAAATACTTAGTAGTTACATATGTAATACATATTTTAGTACTTACTGAAATTCAATTGCTTACAATAACCTATAACCATTACAGTATGATATTTTTGAGCAAATAGTTTCAATATAGGCAACTTTATTTATATTTGATCATGATTATAGGCTACTGTAGAAAGTTAACAAAGTAATTTTTATGAAAGATAGGGTTTGAAATTGAAATTGAATTATTATAGCAGATTTAGCTAATAATTCTTTATCTTTTAATAAGGAATGATACATAAAAAAGAATTATAAAAGTAAACTTTAAATAGTAGCTCAACAAAAAAAGAATTATATACCCTAATTAATTTACCTGCTACTGTATGTTTAATTTTTGGTACTTGTAAAATTGCTTACAATGTAATAAAATAACAGATAAAGTTTTAAACGTTTATAATTATAAATGAGAAAGTATTTAAACGCTATCTTAAAACGCTTTATTTAAACTACCTTAAATAAATAGCTTTAATACTTACTTTTCTTATAAATTAATAATGTAACAGTTTTACAAAACTATATCTAATTTATTTTTAGTGACAAATAGGCTTTAGTTTTATTCAAAAAAAAACTTTTATTTTTGTACTTTGTTATTTAATTAAATTTTTGACAGTTTTCAAATAATAAAAAACCAACCAATGTTAATGTTGTTTGAACACTCATATTTTACTTTAAACTTTTTTTTGATAATCTAAGCACATATCTGACAATTATCTTAACTGTAAAAATCACTAAACTTTATGATATTCTTTGTAGATAATGTTTTACAACCTATGTTTGTGAGCGCTTAACTGGCCCATAAGTTTTGAAATAAGAACTTAAATATTTTATTAAAAACTATATATAGCATATTGAAAGCTAGAAAACTAATAACTTATTATAATTAACAAGTTTCTGATTTAAAAAATAAATCTTTTTTTCTAAGATTTTACAAAGTATGTTACTTACACCATAAAATTTTGAAAGATAGTAAACATTTTAGTGTAAGTCATATTCTAATTAGATTCATGAACAACTTCTACAGTAAAATGTTTAATATTTAAAAATTACAATTAATCGACATATTTTTTGCATTCTCAGATGCTATTTTACATTTATAAATTAAATTTCTATAACGGTTATTTCAAAAATAAATTTTATTAGACAGTCTTTGTTTAGGAAAAATAATAATGTTGTTTTTTTATAGTTTTCAAAGTAGATTTATAATAATAAAACAAATAAATGTAAAAAACCGAAACCATATGTTGTATTTACTGCAAACAAGAGTAAATATTATTTAAAGTAATGCTTTGAGCAACGTTTACTTTTTTATACTTAACTAGTTTTATGCTCTTTTTAAAATTTAACATGCTAAATAGATTACTTTTTTATAGTAAATATTTTGTACTAAGTTTCTTCAGTATAAATTTTTAGTATACTATGTTTTGTTAAACTAGAAAATATTTATTTTTCTTAAACGAATTGTCATTTTACTGCAATTTTCTTCTTGTTAATTGTAAAAAATAATAATATACTAATTTTAGTTTTGAACATTGTAAAATTAAGTCTTTTTTGTTAAGTTAGTAAAATAGTTTCTTCAAATTGAAATGAAAACATTGATCGTATCTAACTTTCAGTAGAACACTAATTTTTATCTTCAGAAAGCTTTTTAACACTGTTTAATATTATGCTAGTTGTTTAAGTGCTTTTGCATGCACTGAAAATTAGAAGACTCTCAAGTAAAGAAATACTTATTTATGTACATTTAAGTAAAGGTAACGTTTACGTTAATATAAACATTTTGAAATTGCTGTTTTTTATGTAGCCGTAAAGATTATTGTTTTTAAGAAAACCAATATTTTCTAGTTTACATTATCACTACTTTTAATTTAAAAATGAAACCATTTCTTAAATAAGTCAATAAGGTTTTAGTTGCACAGTATGCTCTTAATAGTTAAATAAAAGTTTATGGGCAGACTATTTTCAGATAGTCATTGGGTGTAGTGCTAAAATCGCAAACGTAAATGATAAACTTTTACAACATTATTTTACATATAAAACAAATATAAACAGCATGTTATGCAATGCAATTCTCGACCCAAACTACTATTTAGTTTAGATGTTAAAGTGTGTTGATAACAAAAATTAAGTACACTACTAACAAATTTTATATGATAATCTAAAATAAAACAAAAAGTCAAAACTAAATCATATTGTGTTATAAAATACATTTAATTAAAAACTTTTAGTTTTTTCTTTATTTTACAATACTGAATTATAAACAAGTTTTTCACATCTTTTCTGTATTTCTGTATAATATTTTTATTTTGTATTAATGGTCATAAACTTTTTAATTTGTTTGAAAAATTATGTTCTTATTCAATAAGTATAAAATAATATTTTAACTACACGTTAATTTTTCAATTCAAATTTAAAATTTGTTTTTGTCATGCATAAACAACACTATTTAAGAATTATAAGGGTCACATTGTAAATTTACACACAACTGATATTTAAAATTTTTTGTAACAACTTTGTTTGTATGAATCGTTTTGCGTCATTTATTAATCAACTTATGTATAAATATATGTATTCAAATAGTTAAAAGCAAATATACTTAGTTTTTCATCTCTTTTGAAATCAGTGGGTGAAGGTGACCCAACATCCAAAGGTTCAACGTTTAAGCTTGGGGCTTAAATTGAGTTTGACTTTACAATTGGAATTTGACATAATTATTACTTTAGTGTAGATTTAGTATTACTATATATAAATTACCAGGCACAACAATTGAGTGGGTTTCTCTATTAAACGAACTTCAATAAATACAAAACCAATTGTAAAAATTGCAAGAACTATTAAAAATGTAAATTGTGTAATAAAATACTGTATATTAACCACTATAAAAAAATAAATAATATTTTAAGAAATACTTAAAATTAAATGCAAAACCAAGTGTTAAAATCTTCAAGAACTATAAGATTATGTCACTTATGTGAAAAATTCTTTATATTATAAACTATAAAAAATGCTTTAAGTTAATCACTAGTGAAAATCAAAGGAGCTATAAAATGTACAGTAATAAAATTACGAAACTTTCTTTAAATAACAATCTTTAAATTGAACAAATACAATTATAAATATTTATACTATAACTTTGTAAAACAACTTATTACCAATATTCAAGTGTCATGCTTGTAAATAGTCTCTGCAGCTCCTAGCGGTTCTGTCAACACACGTCAGTCTGGACCATTAGCTTGTGACTAAATCATTGAAATGAATCGTTGCATTATACAGTTTTGATTGTAGGCCTTTAAAGTGAAATGAGCTCTCATTCTCTTTTATTCTCTTTACGTTATAAAAGAAGAATGCGCTCTCATTCTCTTTATTCTCTTTCTAACTTTTTGTTTCGTCATATTTTGCCCGGGCAAAAATTGTAAGTGCTCTTAATAACACTTAATTTTCTCTTAATAATAAAACGGTTTTAAAGTAAAACTTGGAATAGCGTTACACTTTGCTTTAAATATCGGCTTATCTAATTTTGGTAATTAAGATTGGTATCAAAGTGTCAACTTTGGTTGAGAGTAAAAATGAAATAGACATGTAGTTTAAGTTTATTTCCTGACTTTAAACCTATATAGTTTAATTTTCTTTGAAACATTAAGATATTTATTTGATAATTTTTTATTAAAACTTTGTTTTGCTTAAAAATGTAAAGCTAATTTAATTTTACTTCGTTTAATACTAAGAAGCTAATTTGAATTAAAGTTTAAATTTTTAAAATGACTTCACTCAAGTTTTAACTAATGTCTAGTTGTAAAGAATCCAAAAATTACGGAATGTTGAAACTTTGCAACGTTGTAAAATATCAGTACCTTTTTTATAATTTTAGCACTATTCTTAATAACCTTTTAAACAAAGTCTGGCCAGGAGTTTCTACTTAATTTTAATAGCTTACTGTGCAATTTCAAACTTAACTAAGTTATTTAAGGAGAGGTAGTTATTTTTGTTAAATGAAAATAGTAAACATTTATACTAGAAAGATTTTTTCTGGAGAATAGTAATGTAGGACTACATGAAAGGCGAGCTATTTTAAAATAAAAACATTCAACGTAAACGTTCCCTTCACTAGTTTGCTAATAAATAAGTAAGTTTATAAATTTATCGTAATTTGATAAGAGCTTCTATTTTTCAGTGCATCCAAAAGCGCTTAAATTAGTTGGGTAGTGTTATTAGTTTTAAAGAGTTACTTAAAGAAAATAAAGAACGTTGTATTGAAAGTTAGTTACGATTAAACTTTTCTCTTTAGTTTACGGGAAATGTTTTAAAAACTTTAAGAAAATTAGCCTTGCTCATACAATACTCAAAATTAAAAGTAGTATTTTCTAATGTTTACAATTAATAAGTAGAAAACAGCAATAAAACAAGAAAACGTTTAATAAAAAAACCGATGATTTGCTACTGTGACAAACAAAGTATATTAAAATTTCATACAAAAGTAACTTTATAGTTTACTATAAGGAAGAAAACTATTTAGCCTTTTAACTTTTTTAAATGTTTAGTGTAAAAAAGTATAAATAGAAGTAAGTATTGCTCAAAACATAAATTGAAAAAATATTAAGTATTATTTGCTGTAAAAACAGCATATAGTTTCGATTTTTTTACTAGTTATTTCGTTTAATATTGTAAATGTACTTTGAAAACTAGTTAAAAGCTATATTAATAACTTTTCCTAAATAAAAAAATGTGTAGTAAAGTCTTTATCTTACACAATTATTACGAAAATGTATTATGTAAATGTTAATAAGCATGGTGAAATGCAACAAGTATGCCGATTAATTACAATTGTTGCATCATAATTGTTTAATTAAGTTAAAAATAATTAAATCATTTGATCAAAAATAAACACTTCTAGTGAAGTCAGTAAAAGACCACAAAACTACACTTCACTTCTTTATATATAAATTTTCAGCATCTTACACTATCGTATGGGTGAAATACAACTAAATTTTAGGCGAAAAACAGCGCTTACAACTAAGGAGTCTAATATTTTAAGCTATACACCATATTATGCTCGTACTTTTTTTCTACTAATTTAAAGTATGCAAAAATTCAATTAAGCGTTACAGTTTTACTCTTAATTTTAAGACTAATTACCACAAAATTTGAATCGAGGTCATAACAAAAATTCTTATGAACGAAAAACGGTACTAAACTTAATAAAGTTGTTTTACTTTATTAACCAAAATTGCACTAAGACACAAGTATTATTAACTTAAGCATTTAGAAATTCTTAATCACCGTTGTTTTAAATTACAGCAACTCTGCTTCTAAGTCAGGCAGAGTTTGTTTGATATAAATTTACTTATACGCCTTAAATTATTTTAATTATGTTCTACATTTTTCTATAAAAGTATATTTTATATTTTTATATTTCACAAGCTTCATTCTAAACTGTTATTATGTTACTAAGTATGGTTTTTAAATATTGTTAAGTGATACATTTTAAAAATTTAGCTAATGAATTTATTAAATAGTTATCTTGATTTTTTGATTGTAAAACAAATATTGAAACCATAATATGCTAAAAAATTACAAATTGTTTGATATGTACATAGAATGTATAAAAAAAACTTTTAATTATTTATCCTTAACAACTTGTATGAGTATCAATTAAAACAACTATAAAACTATAGTTGCTCTAAGTACTTTTTTCTACAAATATCTAAACTACACGTACCTGAAACTTATTTCACATCTGATAAATACTTTATGGTACTCAACATTAAAAGTCTGTAAATTAAGATTTAAACTAGCTTATATAATAGAGAAAAAACCTTGAATCACTTAAAGTAGAGAAACAAAGAGTACTAGTCTCAATGTGCTGTACAACTTACAATACATAAACATTTGTTTGCAAGCGCTGTATTGCGTTAAAATATAGATAATAAATGTTGAAATTAAGTATTGTTTATTCAATTAATATATATTAGTTAGTAAAATAAACGTTTAAGGCGACTTGCAAGTGACGTCAAAGAAGATGTAAAATTTTTGAAAATATATCTATTTGTTTAATTTCTTGCTAACAACATAGATAATTAAAGAATAATAAGCTTATTTTCTGTTATCTTTAAAAGTTAATCTTTATTCTATCTAAAACAGCCTCTACTAAAGTTTTCTAAAACAGTTTTTAAATCAGCTAAACTTTTTCAAAAGGTGTTTTTGTTATATTTCTGTTCATAAAGTATACTTTGAGTTGAAAAACTTCAAGTCATCGTTTTTTATTAATACTCTAGTGTATTTAAATACTATGAATGAAAAAATATAACTTTAGAATGATAATAGATTAAAAACTATCTGTTTGATAACAAAACGTAAGTAACAATTAGAATTATATGAATTAATAAACTTTGAATTAAAAAAAAACAGTAGCAATAGATAATTAATAAAAAATAAATTATTAAAAAAATATCATATGGAGTAAAAAATCTAGTAAAGTCTATTTAAGTGCCAAAACCTTAAAGCATTGAACAACGGTAAGTTTTTGGTTCTTTTAAATAAAATGGTATCAATTTTCAAAACCTTTGCAAATAGATATATCTTTGTTTTTAATTTAGTATAATAAACCATTAATTTAGTAAATCGTTAATTAAAATTTATTTGCAGTAGAAGTACCATTACTAAAATGGTTGTATTTAAAAAAAACCGTAATATTTTACTGTAAAAAAATTGTTTGTACAATTTCCTATAAAATAAAGTTCGCGCATCAAACCCACAATTGCTCGTTTAATTTTCGTGTATATTTCAATCAAATGTATTACATAAACACCATTTGGGATCCAATTAAATTTTTAGCGCGGTAAAGCGCTTACAATTATATATACGAATCACAACATTGTTAGAAATTAATAGTTGATAACTATATAACTGAAGTATAAGTATTGTTATTTTGTTACGTTATAACTATCGGAAGTATTTTTAAGTCAAGCGTAAAAAAATAACTTATTTACCAAAGAAAGGTATAAAATCTACTTTAACTTTTAGTGACTACATTAAAACGATTTTACAAAAACTTGTGATCTTTTTACTGCTTACTAAATATATATATAAAATTATTTCAAAGAAAGTTTATTACTATCATTATAGTAACCATATTATTTTAATAAATTAGAATTAACTAACATGAGTTTAGTAAACTAGCTATTTGATCCTGTTTTTTAGTATTTTTAATACGAAAATAAAACTTTATAGACGTCATATCACACCACAATTGTTTGTTTTTTAATTTCTTGTGAACCTAGAACAAAATTTTCAGCGCTTTTTTTTCCAATAAAAATAAAACAATAACTATTTCATCATAGATATAACGTTAATTTTGTTTAGATATTTAGAAATATTAAACTTAATCAAAGTGTTTGTATAATTAAATAAAATTTATTTTAAGTTTTTACTTCTTAAATTTTGTATACAAAAGTTTTTAATTCTATTTACTTTTAAAAAGTAGTAAGTTGTTCGAAAAGCTTAACGTACTAACTAAATTATAAAAATAATAACGTGGTATTTTTAATTTTCTAAAAAAAAAAACTTTTTGTTATCAATTTTCGCCCACTATAAATTACTAGAAAAAATTACAAGCTTAATATGGTGTAAAGCTTAAGATATTAGACTCTTCAGTTTTAAGCGCTGTTTTGCGCCTTAAATTTAGTTGAAATTCACCCATAAAAAATTGTGAGATGCTGAAAATATATATATATAAAGAAATGAAGTTTAGTTTTGTGGTCTTTTACTGACTTCACTAGATGTGTTACTTTTTGATCAAATAATTTAATTATTTTTGATTTAAATAAACTTAAAAAAATGACTTAAAATAAAAACATATGATTAAATTAAAAACTTTACAACTTATATCTAAAAGATAACTATTACGAGTTATAAGTTTTAGTTTAAAACAATAACTATAATCTAATAAAAAAGTAGTTATTGAAGTTTAAATCTTTGTTTTTTTCGTTCAGTACTTTGAACGACTTAAAACGCCCACAGACAATTAAACTACAAAACTTAACTAAATACTTTTTGTGGTAACCGATAACTTACTTCTGTAAAAAAAAAAATAAAAGTACTTAATTTTATAAACATAGTTGCTTCAACTAAAATTTTGTGGCTTATAATTATAAACATTAAAACTAACTTCTTGTTAACGCTATATAACTAGCTTACTTGATATTTTAAAATATTTTTTCATAAATTTATTACATGAGTTTCATACTAAAGGTTTTAATAAACTATTTTTACAAGCATATTAAAAGTTTTAAAAAAAAAATGTTCAAACTCTAATTAACAAGTTTGTGATTTAAAAAACTGAAATGTTTTTTTTTTTCTTAAATTTATTTATTTTTAAAACAAATAAGAAAATAAAAGTAATAGAATTTTGCGATAAATTTTAATTTGCAATAATAAATAAAAAATAAATAGATTCAATTTCTTATACTACTACATTCATCACTATTCACTATTTAATTATTGTGTGGTTTTTAAAAGTTTCATTAAGCTGTTTAAGTAACTAAACAGTCAAAAAATTTATATAAATACATAGTTTAAATTTTTTTACAATATAAAGCTAAATGAAGTTGCTAAAAACTAATAACGTAATTGTTATCTTTAACTTTTTGTAGAAATTAATAAAAAGTTTAAAGTTAAATACTTGAAATGTTTCCGTTTTAGTTTTCAGCGCCTCAAAGCGCTTAAAAATACAATAACTTGTAATAAGTATAATGCTAAAGTTTTATGCTGAAGCTGTAAGTAAAATAAAAATTCGATGTAAAATGTAAACATATCTGAACATTTCATTTAAAATGTAATTGTATAACACGATTCACTCACGGTTTAACAAAAATAATAGGAACTTGAAAAAATATATTGTTGAAGTTTCCGAGAGATTATAGAACATGAGTCGATAGCATGTTATAAGTCGCGGGTCAGTTTTCTTAAGCTAATTTTCTCGCGAGTCGTATAAAAAAATCTTCTGCGGTGATTAATTCAAATTATTTGTTTTATAAATAAAAAATTATTTACAAATAAAAAAACGCTAGTAAATGCACATACTAATAATGTCAGTTGTAAAATTTAACTGTTAGACTAACTTATTTTAATTTACTAGTATAACTTAAAAAATTATACAATTGCTGGTTCTAACTTTTTTTCAGCGCTTGTATAAGCACCTTGTGTTAGACTAATTTTAGAATATATCATTGTGCTAAGTAGTTTTCATGAAAAAAGTCTACAATTAGCACTTAACATAAGTCTACAACTTAAATATGCTTGACATTTATGAGTAGTATTAACCTGGTCTTAACCAAGAAAAAATATTCACGGCAATTAGACGAAGCTGATGTCATTAATAACACAAAGTAAAAAAGGTTGCCTTATTGTAAAACGTCTTATCGAGGTCTGAATATCAAAAACAATATTTTTTTTTATTAACAGTGGTACATACATAAAATTGAATTATACTAATTTGCTTTAAGATACACTTTATTTTATTTTTGGCATAATAAAATTCAGTTTATGAAAGGGCAAACGCTTTGAAAAACACTGAAAATTTGGGTAAAAACTGTCATTAAATCAATCGATTTAAAAGAAAAAACTTATACAAATTGCAGAAGTTATAATTTACGGTACAATAGTGACGATTTTTTTTTTGTTTAATAAACTAAATTTAAAGTAATGGTTAGTTCCATTAAGCATTTGAAGTATCCAGTATGGACAAGTTTCAGTTTTTGTTATAACACATTCAATATATTAAAGTAGTTAAAATAGTTTTTATAACATTTTATATTCTCACATAAAAATATTAAAATCTTACAAGTATGATTTGCATTACCTATAATTATTTTTATGTATTATCACTTTTAAATTTTACTTAGATGATAATGAGCTTTTTTACAATTTTTTTAGCTACCTTTATTTATAGCTTCACTTATTAATTTTCCAAATTATTAATTATCAAATTTTCAAAAAATTAAAATCTAATTAGTTTTCTTACTGACATCATTAATTAGGAAAGTTTTAATTTTTCCGAAAATTATCTTTATAAATTTTTCGTTTTTTGTTCTTGCTTTCATTTTACAAAGGTTAAAAAATGCATCTAAAAACTTTATTATTGTAATAAGATCCAACAAATATTAAAAAAATTTACAGAGTTATATTTTACTTTAAAATCTTTGCGTTAGTTCAAGCATATATCTGACAATTACCTAAGTTATAAAAATCACTAAAGTGTTAGTTTCTGGTTATATAAAAAAAAAATACCAAATACTCGTAAGTATAACACAGCGCTCAAAATAATAGGAACACTAACTCGGACTTTAGCTTTTAATTATCCTTTTTCTTAAACAATTAATTGAAGCAAGCAGTTATGAGGTTACGTATGTATATTGTTATATTTATCGTTGAGACAGATCTAAACTAAATATATAAAAGTTATAAATTTTGTTTATTAAGACGCTCGTCAAAATGAAACAAATAATCAATATATTAAAAACCTTATTGTGAGTTTTTACGTCAAAACCTTAATTTGAAATTTTACAATAATTAATATTTGCTTTCTTGTTTTCTAACTTAACTATCAAATACATGTGTAATCTATCATTGAAAAAAAAACTAATATCTTTAATTACTAATCCTAGATGTCTGTGAAAACTCAAGTATATATAATTAAAATAGAATAAATCATGCGTTAAAAAAAGTATTTTATACTATTGCCACTATTTAATTGTCAATTTGCTATATCTATTTTAATATAATTGTTTATAATTTAAGTAGTTATTCTATCGTACAGTTTTTTATTCTTAAAGCATAAAACTGATTAAAACTGTTTTTAAGTATTTACAGTACTATTTTATAAAAAAGTTAGACTGTTAAATATTAACACAAAATTTTGTTGTCTGTTTAAACAGTCAGTAAAAATATGAATTTGAAAACGCATTAAAAACTTATGAATAATTTCGTTTTGTATAACTGTGATGACAAAATAGTAAGATTAGCTAACAATAGCTATTTCTCGAGTTTAGAATGTTCACATTATTAAATATTTAATTAACATAAACTAGTTTTCAGTAAAAGACGATAGTTACAATAACAATAACTAGGAAGTATGTTAAAATGTATAATTTATAAAGCTTATAAAAGTTTATTTGTTGTTATTATACTTTTATAATTTGCTTTTTATACAAACTATTAATTTAATTTAGTTATGTAGTTTCTGATGAACAAAATAAAAGATAACCTGCGTTTATGTTTGTAAATTTTAAGAATTTTTAGTGTCGAATCAAAATAAAAGCTGACTTTATATATTATATTTTTTCCAAAGAAAAAATTACTATTTATCTTATCGGATTTTGAATCATTAAAACTTAATTAGCTGAAATTTTCAGTTAGAGATTAAAAAAGATTAAAAAAGTTCACATTTTGTTTTTCCCCAATAAAATATGTACAAAATATTGTGATGTTTAGTTTTAAGAATAAAAAATATCTGTAAATAAAATAGATTGTACAAAATCATTTTACTAGAAATGTTTATAGCATATATGTTATAGTTATTATACTTTATAGGTTCAGTAGTACTTGAGTTTAAAAAAGAAGTGTTCGAAATAATAATTGCCTTAAAGCGTTGAAAACTTTAAAACAAACGTTGAAGTAAGAGTCCTAAATTTTACATGAACATATAATAAAAGATGTAGCGAAATATTTACGAGTTCATAAACACTTCACGAACACAGAAAAAACCTTGTTAAAAGATTTACTTACTTTTTCTTATGCACCAGTAAAAAGATAACGATAGTTTTTTTTAACTAAGCAGCATTAGTATCCCGTTTAATAATTTTTTGCTGGGCTTTTCTTACATACTATAATTTATAAATCATTTTTGCATATTAAAGTGTCGTGAGTTTATGTGTAAAAACAGTTTAATTTATGAGGCATACTTTTCAACAAATTCTCGTTTAATTTTAAGAAAAAATACAATAAAGCTTTTGTTAATCTGTGAAAAACTGTTTCTGCATTACTTTTTTGTAAACACTTAAAGTAAACCAAATTTATATTTTGATTGTTTTTAATCACACATTTTTTATTTATGTTGCTTCCTTTTTGCGTTTTTTAAACTTATATAAAATTAGAACTATTGTTTATAACTATGCGCTCAAAGATACGACATTAAAAAATCAATTAGTTAAAACAATAACAACTTATACTAGCTACTTTTTTATAATTAAAAAGAAATAAACATTCTCCATTATTCAAATTCTTAAATAATATTTCAGTTAAATAAATAATCAAAGCTGTAAACAATTATTTTCAAAGCTTTGTAAGTATTCTAAAAATTATTTATTAGCTCGTTCAATAATACTCCACTTGCAAAGTTTTTGTTTTTAATTTCTCAAGTTTTTTTCAGTAAATATTAATGACTGTTTGATCTTGCAATAGCTTTAAAAGTTATTTTAGTATTAAGCAAAATAGTCAAAACTGATTGATCTGTTAACTTAATAAAAGTGGTGTTTTGAGTACAGTACCTGTGAATATATAATTTATGGGTTGCTGTAAAATTTGCACGAGGATACAAATTTGCACAAACGTACACAATTACACGGGTGCACAAAATTGCAAGAAGATACTTTTGCACGAAGACACTTTCGGACGAGGGCATAAAATTGCATGAAGATATTATTGCTAGAGTTAAATTTTTTGGTTTTTTTTTTTATTTCTTTTATTAATTTTATTTATTTTGATTTTTTTTTTTGCTTCCACAATTACCCCTAACTTTTACCCTCGGTCTAAAGATTTTTTTTTAATTTAAATTTATATTAATTTTTTGCTAGTTTTATTTTTACTATCGCTGTTAGCCCTAACGCTCACTTTCGGCCAGTGATTTTTTTAAATTCTTATTTTTTTTCTGTTTTTTTTTGTCTTTTTTACTTCCGTGCAAAAATTTAATTTGTGCTCAGTGCAGTTTAATGCACTCGTGTAAATTTGTTTTCGTGCAAATTAGACCCGTTACCATAATTTATAGTTTATACGACTCTAGTACTTTTACTAAAATACTATTTTTAGTAAAAAGTTATTATTACTTATCTTATACACCTGTGTAATGCTAAAAACTCAAACAGTCAGTTATGTCTGAATTCTTACATTTACGCTAAATAATATTTATAAAATAAAAAAAAGCGTTTGAGGGGAAAAAGTCACGTTACTAAATTATAATTTTGTATTTTATTAGTATCAAAAAACAAAGGAGTGAGAATTATTTATTTTAATACCTAAATATTCCGAAGGCTTACTTATTTAATTAGTAATATTAGTTAAATATCTCTTTCGAATATTTTCAATCAATTTGAAAAAATAAAAATAAATTAATTCTAAACACTTTATTACTAATTTTTAATATCTTCTTATATATCTACCTTAAACTAGTGATTTATTAGATCAACTCTAAAAAAAATTACAAAAATGCAATAAAATGTGTCGTATAAAGAATATGATTTTAATTTTAATCTAAGCGCTGTAATGCGCTAAAAACTAGAAATAATACTAAAGCCCTTCTACTAACCAAGTACTGCATATTTGTATTTAAGTTATTAATTGAATTTTTATTTTGATTTGTAAAAGACATCACTTCGATAGAAAATTTATTTTGTAAAACTTATAAAAAATAATTTTAGAATGCAGCAAATTGTTACTTAATAAATTATGCACAATTTTTTAGTTAAAAATTTTTAGTACATGTGAAAGAGCTTATATTAAAACTAATCTAACAAATTTTACATAAGGTTTTTAAAAACAAAAGGATATTTTTGTCGTGTCAAAAATCATAATGTCTAGTATTAATTTAAATTAGAGTACCTAATAATTAACAAGCATTAATTTTATCATAATAAAAATAGCACACAAAGTTATTGTTTTTAATTCTTACAACCTGTTAAAGAAATAAAAGTTGTTCTTCAAAACAATTTTATTGCTTACAATCAAATTTTATAGCATTCAAATTAAAATCTATAACATTAAATGACATTATAAAACTGTTTAATTTTTTTTTCTAGTAATATTTTGAAATACCTTGGAAAACTGTTAAAAAATAAATTCAATTATTTTAATTTTGATTATTTTCTTATAAATTTAGTTTTAATAAAGTGTATTCTTTAATTTTTTACTTAAACAAAAAAAAATTAAAAACTTGCAATTAATTACAGTACAATTAAATGAGTTAAAAATAAAGTCTGCAAAGATTTATTTTTTATAAAAAATACTTACATATTTTTATAGCTTCTCTAAAAACTTTGGTTTAGAATTTAAAAAAAAAAATATTTCCTACCTTATTAAAATTTTTATGTAAATATTAATTTTAATTCGACTGATAAAGAGTTGATAAACAGATGTTACAGTACTCATGAATATTTAATTTATTTATCTATATGTTATGTTATATATTATGGTTTAATTATGTATTATTCCAAACTTAGTCGTCACCGCATTGTTTAGAAAATCATAATGAAAAGTTGTACTTTTTTTAAATTGGTGATCAATTTGCTCTAAAATTGGAGGAGGTTTGCTTTAAATAGTGTTTGTTTTTTTCCATACGCGTTTAAAACGCTTTAAAACGTATTTGATGAGTTTTCCTTGCTTTTTCTTTAAAAAACAATTGTAATAAACTTTCAAAAAACTCAAAGCACTAAAAACAAGGTTAATTTCAAAAACAAATTTTGAATAAAATTATTTTAAACATAGATTAAGTTAATAAGTTTCCCTTCCTAATTTTCGACTAGCAAACCTGTCAAATCTATAACAATGCTATTTGAAAAAAAAACTCTGTAGTAGCTATTTAACTTGTTACTCAAAGACTTTGACTTAAAGTGTTTGTTTCTTTGCCAATTAAATAGAGTTGAATTCTGACTATTAAACTTGCTTGATTTTTTATACTAAATATTAAGTTACATCATTGGTAAATGAGGGCATACTTTAACGGATGCGTTTACCCAACCAACCCTTACTGTAGTAGACTAGATATATAAGTAAAAAATTTGAAAACGACAGCATTAGCGTGAAGACTTAGTTTACAGCGCATGAAAGAGCGCTTTCAAATTTCATAACAAGTTTTAAACTGATAGCTTATATATAAGTGTTTTTAAATATTGAGAACAAAACTTCTTTTATCTGTATTACTAATAAATAACAATGTGTTTTATTATATGCTTTTTAATTCCATACTTTTATGGAAAAGAATTATTTTTTGGGCAAAGTGGCAGCTAAAGTAGGAAAAGTGATTTTTTACTTCAGCTTGTCATGTCATTAAGGTTTTAAACGTTATATAATACTAAATTGTTTAAATTGGTTGGTTTTTTGTTTTTTAGTATTTAAATGTAGTTGTTTTAAATGATACCGTGTTACGGTAAAGTTTTGTTACTTAAATGTTTTTGAAAGATTGTTAATGGTGTTTTAGTATTTCGTTTTTTTTTTTTTGATGATTGTAAACGAATAGAATTTGAAGTTTTTACAATTACTAATACTATCAATTATAAAAGTAAAAGTATAAAAACACTATATATGTATTCTAACAGCATAGAAATTAGACTACGATAACGATTTATATTAAACATTGTTGAACTAAAAATGGTCTAAACAAAAAGTAAATGTTGTAAGTTCAAATATAAATAAAACTTAATTGTTTTTAATTACAAAAAAAAATTGATAGTTTTTTATAGATGTATATAACGTTATATAATTGTAACTTGAAAAAACGTAAGAGTTTTTTTCTAATTTAAAATTTTTAATTTATAGAAAACGCAAAAACACAGTTTATTGTTACTATATACTAGAAAAACAAATTTAAACTTGCAATGAAAATGTTATTTAATTTTCAAAGTAGAACCCAAGTAAATAAAGTGTTTTATAGAAAATACACAGAAAACTGTTATTCTTGTTCCAATTTACAAGCTATCAAATTTATATTTTCATTAAAAAAGTTTAACAACTGTTAAAGTAACTCTGAGTTATTGTTTATAAAAAACTTTAATAATTTCTTAATCTTGTTTTCTAATTTGGTATGTAAACATCTAAAACAAAAAAAAAAAGTTTCCCTCAAATAGCTTGTCTTATTATGTTAGTTTGTAAATAATAGAATAAAAATAGATTTTATATATATATAACATTTTGACATTTGCTTAACAAAAACCAGTTTTCATATATATTAACTGTACGTCCATACTTTTAACTAGAAACTATGGTTATGCAAATTTCTATATTTACTACAGTATATATTGGTTATTTAAGTTGGTACAATTAGTTAACTTACTTTCGTTACTATGAGCAGCTATTCAAAGACTGCGTTTTAATAGTGACTAAACTATTTCTAGCAGAAGATGTTCCAGGTATTTTTTCAATAATCTTTTTTTAAGTTTAAGTAAAACAACTATCAATTTAAAAATTTTACGAAAAACTTAATCTTAAGGTAATGTTAAACTTAAAATAAGTTAGTTTAACTTAAGCGAAGTTATGTTTTTTTTTACAATGCTAGAAGCAAAAAATATTTGTTTAACAGCTTTTTAAATACTGTAAAGGTAAATTTCAATTTCTTAAAACTAAAACAAACTAATTTTTGTATCTAAAAATTACTTTACTAGACCGTTTATAATTATAGTAAATTAAGTATATTATAAATTAAGGTTACAAATTAATTGTTATTTTATCGTCATAAAAAACCATTTGAAACTACTAATATAATAAAGCTTAGTAGTCTTAAAATTCATTTTTATAAACTATTTAACGGCTGTTTGCAAACCTAATTGAAATAAAAATAACTAGTAAGTTTGTGATAATATCAATAAAAAAGTATGATCTTTTTTTATCACGTCATATCTAAAACTAGTTAATGCTTTTTCTCTTTTTTGTATATATTATTGTAATTAAATTTTCAGCTATGTCACTGATATTTGGGCTAGTTTTCAGCGCGTACAAAAGCGCCATTAAAATAGATTTCGCTGAAATTCAGATAACTTGGTCTGTTGTTCAACTTTAACAACAAGATTTTTCAACAGTTTTAGTAGTAACATAAATTTGCGATTAAATGTTTATGCTTATAAAATTTTGTTTAATATTATAGCATTATAAGAAAAAATACTTATAGTAAGTTATTAAGCAGTTTGTAATATTACCTATACACAATTAATATTTTTACAGTAATTTAACTCGTATTATTCAGTAACAAGACATTTTCAATAAGCTTTAAGATAAAAACATTAAATAAATATGGTTAAATCTGAAAACCCAATTTCTTTAAATAAATTTTAAAGGGCCACAAAAGTAGTGTATACTTTAAAAAAAATCAATAACAATCGTATGTAGCTCTACAAAAACTTCTCAGTATTTTTCAAACTATAAGATTCTGAGTTAATTTAGTTTCAAAAGTATTCCAACTGAAAACTGAAACCTTTTTAATTAAGTTTTGAATCTTATTAAAATTAAGATTTGCGAAAAAAAAGAGTTACAGTGTTTTTAAAAAAGCAATTTTAAATATATAGTTTATAATATAGATATAAAATGTTAATTTTTTTACATCAGTAGTTATAAAAAATTAAACAATATAAAGTTTTACTGAAATCGAGTAAATTTTTTTCTACGAAATTAATTAAAGTCTTTTATAACCGTTACTTTATACGATTTTGAAATGAACGATCTCTTAAAATTGTTTTCTTGAAATATCGCAAACGTCCAGTATTTGATTGTTTTAATTTTAAGTATCTTACTTGATATTTAACAATCACGTCCGAATGTTTTATTTTTATTTGTTTTACCTCAAGACCTTTTTGATATTACTTAACATTATTTTTATTTATTCTAATCGAAAACTTACGTTTTATTTAAACTGGTATGTAGCTATTTCGTTCATTACTTTAACTTATTAATTCTAGCTTAAATAAATTGTTTGATATGTGTTTTGATAATATTAGAACAAAACTTAAAAAATAATTTTGTATAAATGTATTTCATTATGTATATAAAACAAATCAGTCATTAATAATCTTGTTTTTTTGTTATTTAAAAAATACTTGCATAAAATCAACGACCTTATACTAATTTATTGATTACAATATTTATTTTGATATATAGTGTGTATATTTATAAAAAAGAATACTAAAAAAAAAGTCTATACAACGTATATTTTACTGAAGAAAAAAAACACTTTTATAATAAACAATATATAACTTTTTTTTCTATTTTGAAAGCAAAAGACACTTTTAATTCATAATAAATTTCACAATACTGTCTACTTGAAGTTATTTTTATTTTAAAAATTAAGTTGTGATTTAGTTTAAAACTATATGTTTAATTAAATTTACTGAAAATTATTTTCATAAACTATGAAGTATTTTATTTTGTACTAATTTTTTTTTTCTTTAACAATTTTAGATTTTTTTACTAAAAAACAGAATATATTTTAATCAAACTAAAAACCTGACAGTAGCTTCTTTTTGTAAAATTAATACTTAAAATAATACTTAAAATAATGCAAAAAAATTAAAAAAAAAAAGTAAGCAGATTCCAAAGTATTTTCAAATATCCTTCTGAATACGACAAGTTTTAAAGGTGAATAAACTTTAAATATTTATTTGTCCAAAAAAATAATTTGTTTTTAGATAAACGGTTTCGTGATTCTGTTTTCTTGAAATCTTGCAAACGTCAGTCATTTATTTGTTTTAAATTTCAAGTGTCCCGCATGTCAATTCAAAATCACGTTCTAATAATTTTTTATTTGTTTTAAATTTCAAGTGTCCCGCTTGTCAATTAAAAATCACGTTCTAATAATTTTTTATTTGTTTTAATTTCAAGTGTTGATTTTTTATCACTTGAGAACATCCTTTTATTTGCTTTACTTCAAGTTCATTACTTACTCGCACGCACACTACGAATGTTTCTTAATAATTTTCCGATTTGTTTGTCGTTGCTTAGGACGCTTGTGTATTGTAACCAAGGAAGCTTGTATGCTGTATATAAGCAGCATGTCATCAATAAATTTAATCATTATCAGGTAGATAAGCTATGGTGTCTCAGTTAACGGAAAGAAATATAGACTTATTAAAAGTTCCAAGATAATATAAGTTGTTTTGTATGGTAGTTGTAATAAGGATATGTTGTCTTACTACTTTTATGCAGTTTAAACTTGTATCTTCATAAAAGAAACAAAAGATATAATAAACCATTATAGTTTAGTCTAATTTTTATAGTAATTTGGTAAGCATTTATAGAAAATGTCCAATATTTTAAAACTGTAGTTTTAGAATTAGTACAGTTTATTGTAGCTACATAAGTTAAGCTAAATATTTAACTAGAATCTAGTGGTCATTACGGTAAGCATACTATGGTGCATAGAAGTTAGTTTGATGATAATATAAAGTTTGTTGTAATTAAAAATATTTTTAAATACAGTCTTTTTCTATCAGAAGTAGATAGTTACGACATATTGTAACAGTTATTACCATGTTGTTTATACATTAAGACACTAAAGACATGTAAAAACTAAAAATGTTGTTTTAATCTTTTATATTTATGGTAGTCTAGTATGCAAATAGTATATATATCAGCAATTTAATGTTCACTACTTTTGAAAATTTTAAAACTCATTGTACTAGATTACTGAGCTAAGCTAGAAAGTGAAGTTAAAGTTTTGAAGTTTAGCAGAATTATTATTTAAATTTAATTCTAGTTATGACCAAATTTTTTGTTTCAACATTTTAATAATCTACTTTTAAAAAGTTTTTTATTAAATTAAAAAAAATGAGGTGTTAAATTGATTTCAAAACTTATACAATTAAAATTAAGATTAAATTTACATAATAAACTTAGTGCAATATACAGTATGTTATGTAGTATAAATAAAAAAAAAAAAAAATTATTTTAATGTATTAGTAGTTGTTGTTGATCAGTTTTTTATTCGTTTCAAAGAATGATACTTAGTTAATTCTTAAACTTTTTGATAATAGCTCTAATATAGTACTTATTTCTTATATACATAGAAAATAACTTCATTGAAAAATTTAACAACTACTTGATTACTATTTAATGATTATAATCTTACTGAGATAAAGTTTTAAATTTAAAATAACACAAGCTAAATAAAAACTGTTACTTAATAGAGAAAAACTTTTAAATATTTTTCGTAACAGTTTTATATGACAAAAATCTAAGATTATTTAAAAGAAAATTGTTATATAGTTCTGCTAATTAAAAGCTTCTTAAACTAATAAGTACTTTTTAGTATAGATAACATAAAAATAAAAGATAAAAAGGCGTTTAAAATGCATTTATTTTTTATTTTCGAATATAAGTATTTGATAATTTTAAATACCACTTAAAAAAATATGTTTAAATTTGTTTACTAAATTAAAAAATATATTAGTTTGGAAATTAAGTGTTTTAGTTATAAATGTTGTCAAAGTTTTATGTATTTTACTTGTAAATAAAAATCACGTTCTAATGTTTTTTTGTTTGTTTTAAAATTCTAAGTGTCTAGCATGTCGCTCGAAAACCACGTACAAACGTTTTGCTTTTATTTGTTTTAACCAACGTCGTTAATTATTTGCACAATCATTTTAAGAGTTCATTTTTAACAACCAAGCGTGAATGTTTTTTTTTTTTTCATTTGTTTCAATTTATATCTGAAATTGTTAAAAAAATGTTCCTAAGTATTTAAAAATTAAAAAAGTATTTTTTTTAGATGAGTATAAAATTACCATGCCTATAGAATCAGCAAATATATCTACAAAAAAATTAAAACTTAGTTAATTGCATCTGACTAAAAAAAAATAAGACAAACATTAGTAACTTTAAACAAAAAGTAGAATTATGAAATAACAATATAGTTCAATAATAAAGGATTACGAAAGTAATTTAAAAGTTATAAAGAAACTATAAAACGTATAACAAACAGATAAATTATTTGTGTTATTCTTATCAGTTTTAAGGGTTGTATAGAAAAGTATAACGTAAAATGATTAAGTATTTCATTATTTTTGATACTTAATACAATTTATTGACTTAGTATGTTAAAAAAATAAAATGTATATAAAATTAAAGTCTTTATTTTTGTTTTTGCAAAGCTATTAATCTGCTTGAAAATTGTATTAACTTGTTAATGTTTTGTGCTATAAAAATCTAACAGATTGTTTTTTATTACTATCTAAAAGTTAAACAGTAGTCAAACCAGTAAAGAACATGTTTAAATACATCATTTGTTTATTTCTCCTGGCAACTTTATTG
The DNA here is from genome assembly GCF_965202585.1 of Thalia democratica. NCBI lineage: Eukaryota > Metazoa > Chordata > Thaliacea > Salpida > Salpidae > Thalia > Thalia democratica. The sequence goes on from NW_028139244.1 coordinate 132,118, forward strand.
AAAGCCAATCCAGTTTCTGTAAATAAACTTCAGAACCCATTTGACTACTACTCAGTTAGTTTCTGTTCAGTTAAAAATAAAGTTTATAGCTATTACAACTAGAATTATAAACAAAAAACATTTACATTTTTAAATAAGCATATTCTAATGCATATTCATATTGTATTAATATAATACTTTAGAAATACTGTGTGTTAATGTTTTATGAAGTAAAACTATTTTTAATAAGCTAACGGCTAAATATGATTTTATCTAAACTGGTTCGAACTATAATTTATCATTCAGCACTACTTAAACAAATAACTTTATCAACAGAATTCCACCAGCCTTGTAAATGATGATGTCGTGAACGTGATTGTAGAAAATTCAGGAGAATTTTCAGTAATGACCACATTTTCCCTCTATTTGGATGAAAACACGGAACTGACGAGTTTCTACGCCGACAAAACCACAAAAACTAGCAACAAGGCGCGAGATTATGTGTTGAAACCAACAGTATTTACTGGTAAGTTTTTTCGTTAGCATAATGCATTACAAACACTAAAAGCGAATAGTTTAAATACGTATAAAAAATAATAAAAGTATACAGTTAACAAATAAATTTATAATAGCTACAGTCATTTTTAGACCCATTTTATTTAACATTGTTAGACTGTCAGTGGTACAAACTGTGCATAAACTTTTAATAGTGTTACCATTAAAAACACGTATTTACTTTAGTATTTATTTTTGAAACTTCATGTGATTGCTTTTTGTTTAAAAATTCAAAAAATAGCTGCTTTTAAAATTTGATTTGCTTTATTTGTTGTATGAGACAAAACTTTATTTTTATGACAACTTTATTTGCAGATGATCTTTACAAGAAGGAAAATGAAGCAGCTTGGACAAAGATGTGGATTTCAAAAGATGAACACGAATCTTTTGAATTCAGCTACAGCGCCGTTGGTGGCCATCCTGAAAAGAAGAAGATGAATAAGTTCCTGAGCGAACTTGTGTTGGACACTGAGGATCCTCAGCAAGTGAATGTCGTTATATCATCTACCAACTACAATCTTACTTCCTATCCGAGCAATTCAAAACACCTGTAAGTATTTTGTGTAACACATTTTTACAAGTGTTTTGTAACTTTTTGTTATAAAAATACCTAATTATGTTTTCTAATTATATTTCAGCCATACCAAATTATATTAAAAAAAAAATTGTTATAACATTTTTAATAATACAGTGTTCTGCTATAAGCATATAAATCTATCTAAACAATTATGATTAATTTTAAACGTGCTCTATTCCAAGTGAAACGAAAAGTTTATTTTCAATTCAACTAAGAATTCTAAAACATCTACACAAACACTATAAAAAAGTGTTACATTCTCAATATACTATACAGTATACTTTTAATAGCAAAGTACATTAACAAATACATAAACTTTACTGAAAAATTATATTAAATGTTAACAGTTTTTTATTGTGATTTAAACAAGTTACTACAAATAAACTAACATAGTTCAAAAAGATAATTCCAAACATTACACAGATGGGTTGTTCGATGTCATCCTGATTACGTATTCAACCTTCAATTCACCCACTTCCAAGTCGAGGCGGAATTCGACGGCGTCACACTTTTCGACGTCACAGAAGGATCCCGCCGGTTGATATCAGAGGTGTCAGGTTTGGGAACCACGGAAACCAACACCAACAACCTGATGATCAATTTCCGATCTGATTGTGATGTCACAATGTCTGGTTTCAGAGTGGTGGTGTCAGCAGTTAAGAGAAATGATGTTCAGGAAACCACGTTGCCCGTGGCAACTACTGATATCCCACAAACTACACAAACTACTATGGGTGGGTATAAATTATACAGAAAATTTTTTGAAAAAAAACAAAAAAAAGTTTCAAAGGAAAAAATGTTTTTACAAAACAAAACAAAGTAAGATAAAGTTTAAAATAAAACAAATTGTAATTCGAAATTTCAATTCAGGATGATATAAAATATTAAAAATACAAACTGTTATTAAGAAACAAAGCTAAGCAAAATAAACTATAACTGATACAAATATTTACTAAAACTTTTCTTTATTTAGCAAATGACCTTCAAGAAGCTACAACCTACTTTCCTGAAACATCAACTCAGTATGAAACAACTCAAATGAGCACGACAACTTCACAAGAAACTGTTCAAATGACCACGATTTCCAATGAAGAAACCACATCTAGTATTTTAGGTAATTTATAAATAAAATATTGTAATTTGCTACTGTTTAACATTTATAAAATGTATATTTTGTATTTAAGCCTTATCATACCAGTTCAATAAAAAGTCGTCAGCTAGTTCAGATGGGTGGAAAGTTATTTAAAAAACAAGTTTATTAAACATTTCAAAACTAAAACTATTTCATACAGTTAATAGTCGATATTGATTGATTTTGTGTTTTTAAGATTAGCTAGCAGTTAGCTAGCTACAAATTTTATAAACCAGCAAAAAAAATAAAATGTAGGTTATTTATTAAAAGTAAGAACTTTATAAGTTTTTTTGTTAGTGATATACTACAAAAAAAGTTATTGTACTATAATTTTTATATTAAATTTAAATTGAAATTACGTAGTATTAGCAAACTTGCATTATTTCAAAAAATAAAATTTTCTAAATATTTATTTAAACAACTTATTAAAAAAAAAATCTTTTATACTTTTCGAAATAGTTTAAACACTTTGTTTAAAAATTTACTAATTTTAGGAAGAGGAAATAGTTGCAAAACTATTAAAAATTCTAATCCGAGTGCAATTAGTGGAATATATGAGGTAGAAATTCAAGGAGAAACAATTAAATTATTTTGTGAAATGGAAACTTCAGGCGGTGGCTGGGCTGTTAGTATTTATAAAGTTTTTTTTTTTTTTTTTTAATAGCCATTAGTGGTTGAGTAAAATTTCGTATACTTAAATTTCAAACTTTTAATAATAGTATTGAAAGTAAATAAAAAAGTAAATGTTTCAAAAACATTTTATCACAAACACCTTTTGATGATAAATGACTTAACTGTTTTATGGTTTTGGCATGTATGAACTTTTCAAATCTTCTTAAGTACTAGTTAGAGTTAAAACTAATGTTTTGTTTTATTTCATTATATTAAATTTGTGTACAAATTTAAAGATGCTGAGTTATACACTTTATCTTTAAAGCTTTAAATCGAAGTTTAATCTTAAGCAAAAAAATCAAATTTTTTTAAAATGAAATGAATTCTTAAACTTTCAAATTAGTTTTTGAAATTAGTTTTATTGTTGTGTTAATGTAAACTTGTTTCAGAATTTAAATATTAAATAGTATTTTTATACCAAACCTATAATGAAATATAACTATCTATTTTTTGCAGGTGTTCCATAACAGATTTAACGGATCAACTGACTTCGCAAGAGACTGGGTGTCTTATGAAAGCGGATTTGGCCAGTTAGATAAAGAGTTCTGGTTAGGTTAGTATTACATGCGATCTAAAGTAAAAGAATAAAGTTAATGAAAAATTTAAATTATAAAAAACGATTAAAAGTTTTTCTTTAAGTTTTCAACGTAAATAAATAAACTTCAATAAAAGTTGTCATTTAATTTTGTGTATAAGAAATATACACTATCATAGTTTGCATGCTTTTATTTGTGCTTTTACCGTTTTAGCTGAATTTAATTTAAATGCTTATACATATATAAATAATCCAATTTGTAAAGTATAATAAAACTTTTAAAAGTACAAGTCAAAGTGGGTTAAATGCAACTAGCTATTTTTATAATTATCTCAATTTATTCTGTTCTATATTGTTGTTTTTTTTTCTACAGGTCTTAAAAACATCAACAAACTAACAAGCGTTGGTTCTGTAGATCTGCGCATCGAGATGTCCTCATTTGATGGTAGAGATAAATATGCTGAATACAAGTTAGTTTGTTTTATGTAAAAATTGTTGATTAATTTTGTATTCTGTTTAGATATAGTTATAAACTAACACATGATAAATTTTGTCATTATTCTTACTTATTTTGAACAAACTGTTAATAAAAAATGAAAATTTTCAGGAATTTCACAGTTTCTGATGCTTCAGACAAATATAGAATGTCTTTTAAGGAAAATTCTTACTCCGGAAATGCAGGTTAGTACAGTTATATAACCCTATAAAAAAAAAACTACAACTGTACCTTTGTTTTAAATTGGTGAAAATTTTTTAATATAGTCATAACAATTACTTTACTATATTATAATATAAGTTTAGTATCATAATGTAACAAACTAAAAGCTAAAAAATTTTTGTTTTATATTTCATGTAATTAAGTAACTTGTGTATAAATACTAAAAATGACATTGAAAACGGTATTAGACTGGTGTAATTTAAATTAAAGTTTCATAAAACTAAATCTAGTAGCTTTACTTACTAGATACACTCAACTTTTTAATACTTAATAAATAAAAAGTAAACTTTATTCAAACACTTCTTAAGCAGATTAAAAAAAAATATATTTAAAATAAACCTGTTATAAAAAAACTATATAAATAAAGATACGTCATAGTATACAATGTAACAGCAATTAAAAAGATAGTATTCATATTGTTTTAAGTAAAAACTGTAACGAAATGATAAAAATGAGCTTTAAGTAGCAATTTTAAGTAACAGCTGTAAATAAGAAAACTATATATTTTGAAATGTATTTGACTATATTTATATATAATTTCAAATGTAAAGTAGTATGGTTGCTTAAAAAATAAAAGTGTATTCATACCGTTTTCTTGACATATAGAAAGTTCCTCTTAAAAAACAACAAGTTTTAAAGTATTTTATGATAACTTAATTGTAGTTTTGTGAATTTTAGCTGTTTGTTTACATCAGAGTTTTCCAAAAATGGGCATAGTTGGCCACTTGGGGGCAATGAGCAGCAAAGGGGCAACATTGGGGCATGAGGTTATAATTTGAAACTTACTTTAGATACTCTGGATGATGAAAAGCAAAAAAATAGGTTTTATGTGTTTTTAATTGTAGTTTTAAAACTTATACTACATAATATGATAAAGTTATAGGAAATTTAGAGGGCCACAAGCCGTAAACGAGGGTGCAAAAGGTCATAAAAAAGGATCTTAGGCGTTTTTAATGGTAGGTTTTTGAGAAAACTTGTTGTAGGGAGCCGTAGCTTTTCTATTTTGTTTAAAGGGGGCCTTTTTAAAAAAGAGTTTTGGAAACCCTGGTTTAGATGGAAGATTAGCGCCGAATATTTGTACTGTAAAATATTAAATAATTACGTCATAGTGTTTTTTTGTTTTTTTGTATAGCTTTTGTATTATTCTTCAGCAAAATGCTGTTCATTAAAAACCGTGCTAGCTCAAAATTAAAAAAAGTTTTGTATTAATGAAGCGTTTGTTCTTTTTACTTTTTTAATCGAACATTCTTGATAAATTGTTTAAAAGCAATTTAAATGGGATCTGTGGAAAGTGATTAAGTTTATATAATATATATGTTTATATATATGTTTATATATATATATATTTATATACACACATTTATATATATATGTTCATATGTATTGATATATATATATAAATCATGTGGTTATATGATTTCAATATATATAATATATATTATATATATATATATATATATATACACGTATGTAGTTTGTTAGAAAAATACGATTTAAAAAATTCTAGAACATATGTTTCATAAAGAGACAAAAATGTTATATTTAATCTTCAGCTATTCAATTAAAAAAAAGCACTTTGGTAAACAGAGATTCATAAGTTATAAAAAAAAAACAAAAACAGTATGACGTAATAATTGAATATTTTATATAACAAATATTCGGTGCAAAAATTGATCTTCCATCTAACTAATCAATTAACTAATTTCACAAAAACCTCAGTAAAGTGACCATAATATCTTTAAAACTTATTGTTTTTTAAAAAGAGCTTTTTAATATGTCGAGAAGACGATATAAATTCACTCCTCTTATTTAAACAACCTTCCTTTTTTAACGCATACACAACGGCTGTTGATTTTTTTAAGCACAGCCTACAAACAGGGTTATTACCATCTGCTATTGGCTGTGCATTTTTTATTACCTAAAACAGAAATTTTATAAGCACAAGAGTTCGTCAGACTCTTTAGTGCCCTCTAGACTTACACAGTGTTTATACTTTGTTTGTTCTTCTACCTTTTTTTTTTAAATGTTTTAAAATTAAATGAACTTTAGAATAAGAATATAAATTGCTTGCTATCATCATTTTTCAAGATTGATGTTAGAATAAATAACAATAGTATTTAGTTTGTAGTTGTCTTCAAGCTATTGTTTCCTTGCTAATTATAGAATTCGTTTTTAGTTAATTTTCCTCATAACAGCCTTTGTGCTTCGTGCGTTTATAGAAGCAAACCAAAGTAGAAAGAGATGAAAAAAAAACTGCTAAAAATTTTTGAGTGTTAAAAGCGTTTATTTTTCGTTTGTTAAACAACTACGTAAAGCATTTTAGATGTATTTTAAAAATGCTTTTCGAAAATTAAACTTAACCGTGAACAAGCGTAAAAAATTATGAAATTATAAATAATAAATGAAAGACCCAAGTAAACTATTTTAGTTTAACAAAAAAATAACAAATAAATTTGTTTACTTAGTTGTTAATCTTAATTTAGCTAAAAACATCTGCTTTTTGTGCTTACATCTGGCACTTTTTTGTACTTACATGAAATTGTTTTAATGAATTTTTGTTCTCAATTAAGTTAATTACACGTGTTTTCTGTTTTAAAAGTTGCTCTTAATCAATATCTTTGTCTTCTTTTAATCAAAAACAGTCTTTACTTTCTTTTTTTCAAGAAAATATTATTTTCGTTTTTGGGGTCACCGTAAAACATCACTGAACAGAGAGTTATCTATTTAATTTTATAATTTAATGACTGAAGATATAACTAATTATAATGCTTTTTCTTATATTTATACCAATGCTCTATAAGTATCCAGGTACTAGATCAACTTAAGATTTCAATTATAAAAGTTACTTTACTTATAAAACAAACTCAACTTTATATATTTATTAATATACTTGTAACTAGGTACAAGTTGATTAGGACAACTAATTTAATAAAGAATATAATGCTGAGTTATAATTTTTGCTTAATTTTTATAGTTTCAAAGTTTAATAGTTTTAATTTTTTAAGTATACGCTAATTTGCTAAAATATTACTTTGATTAAAAATTTAAATTGATATATATTTTTACAGTGTTCTTATACATAACATTATATATGGATGTACGCTGTAAATTTACAAACAATAGAAATGATAGTTTTCCCTATTTCAATATAAGCAGCACAATGTTCAATTTTAAACATTTAACAGCCTATATTAAAGTAATCATTTTTTATCAAACAGGATTTGACGCACTCGAGTACCACTACAACATGCAATTCAGCACATTAGACGTGGGCAATGACGAGTCCGGGGGAAATTGCGCTGCTATAAGTGGAAATGGAGGCAACTGGTACTACTACTGTCACCACCAAAACATGAATGGAGTTTATGGAGCAGAAGGAGATGCAGGTGGTGAGTATATGCACTGGAATTATTTCGATACCAGCAATTACAATATGGCACTCAAAACTATGCGATGGATGGTGCGTGAAGTTGTTTAAAATAATTAATTTTATTTTTATTGATTATTTGCAGCTGTCATTAAAACATTTAAATATTAATTAATTTTTAATCTTTTATTTCTAAGCAGTTAACATACTAAACAGAGTAGAACATTTATCTAAAAGTTTAATTGTTTTAAATACTTTTTACTTTTAATTGTTTTGAAAATTCTAAAATATTAATTCTCATAATGCAATCTCATCTCATTAAATTTTTGTTATTATTTTAAACAATTTAATTGTTTATTTTAACGTATACCATTTTAGTGTTTGCTTTTTTTTGATTATAACTACTTTTGCTTTTATTGATCATGTAAATAAACAATTTGTTGCATCATTTGTTTTTTTTCTTTTATGTAGATTTATACATGAAACTAATTTCATTTGTTTTTATTTGAATTTTTTTCCGCTGTATAAGTAGTAAAAATAATTATAAAATAAATTTAAATGGAATTTTTACTATTTTAACATTATAATTAGCTTTGTTAAACTTACAGATTTTACAATAATAAATTAAAAAGTTAGCTTAATTAGTTTACTCATATATAAAACAGAAATAACTTTTTAATAACTAGTAATAAGCTATAAGAGGACTAAATAAATATTTAAAAGTTCAATATTTAGTGAAATGAAAGAAATAAAGACATTAAAGTTTATTTACAATGTCATACATTAAAAACATTGACTAAGTTTTAAGATCCTCAGTGTTTGCTAAATGGCTTTGCTACCAAGTTTTTCAATTAACAAAAACTGTAAAGCTGTAAGAAACTTTATCTATTTATTATAATAACAATAGATTACTGTTTTGATAAAAATGTACACTTTAGTTAGTCTCTTTTTTTTATAATAAGTAAACGAGTGTAAATTGTTAAATAACAATTTAAATTGTTTAGAGAAATAATTTAAGGTTTCATAACTTCAACTTGAAGAGAATGCTCCGGAAGGTTCAACTGATTAAGGAAAAAGAAAAAATAAAGAAAAACTTCACGATTACTAATAATTGCCATTGTTGTAATAGTCAGATAATGAGTTATAAAAATAAAAATGTCCTGCACCTGTATAAAATTAGTCTATATAAAATGTATATGCTTCAGAAAGATTTGCAAAAAGTAGATAAGGTAGTTCGTAATAAAACGTTTTAACAAAAAGTCACTACTTATTGTTATCGTTAACCAATGCAACTAGTACTTTTTAAAACAGTTTTATAAACTTTTTATTCAACAAATTTAGTTACAGAAAAAGGCTTTAAAATAAAAATGCTTTAAAAAAAATGAAGCAACCCTAAAAACAAATAAAAATTTATACAGAAAATCAAATATGGATTGTGTAAATAAGTTTTTTAAATAATAACATTACTCTTTTAGTATTTTGTTGACATCTAGCACTATGTTATAATTAATAACTATAAAAATTTCTACAGATAATTTATAGAAAAATAATTTTCACACCAATCAAAATTATTATTTAGTTAAATTACTTTAATGCAAAGAATTAAACATACAACACTAAGAGTTCACTAGTTGGGGATAAATCACTATCATTAGCAGAAAAAAAACTTCCAATTGATAAAAGTAATTGTCAATAACTGAACGTTTAAACTGATAGTTCACATTTAATTTTTTATTGAGTGCTTTAAAACTTTTTAGAATTGTTTAAAATTTAATGAACGTTTTCTATCCTTTACCGTAAAGGTCAATTTTTTTGTAAAAAAAATCTTAAACTGATGGTTTGTGTTGTTTTGCTTCGAGATTTTTTCATATAAGATAATTTTACTATAATAATCTTGTGTCATTTTTATATCAAAATATTAGTTTATTTATTTATAAGTATAAATTTGGATAATCATTTCAAATTCCGTACAAAATCAACTCTTTGTGTTTGTTTTAATGTTTCCTCTTTTTGACCGAGACTCTTTTCGATTTATTCAGGACCAGGGCAGAATCTAAACTTTTTTGTTTTTGAAAACCAGATCTGTATCTTTTTTTTTTTTTTAATTTATTTTTGGTCGGATCAGTATTTCTTCTTAAATCAAGATCTGGTTTCTTGGTAAAAAAAGCCAGATTGCTATATTAGTAAACTATTATTTAAAACATTTTGTCAAGTTAATTTATATATATATATATATTAGAATACTTAAAACTAACAACAGTAATTGATTTAGAATTATTAAGTTAATTACGAATAAAATCAAACTTGAAGTGTAAATATAATATTCATTTTAAAGTACAAATACTTAATTACAATAAGTTGTACACTATTCTATACTTGGCAGTTGAGTCTTAAAGATTCATTGATTTTTTTACCGACCTTCCATTTTTTTAAGGTTTGAAAATACCCAATGATCAAAAATGTTTTGACTGTTTGCGTATGAAAGTTGTTTTTGAAAAAGTTCAATTCTTTTTTCGTTTTTCTTTGTTTAAAAACAAAAGAAAGTCAAAAGTTTGTTATTTTGTATTTGAATTTATGATTTCAATAACACTTACTTTTAAATTTGCTACTAATTTCATTTCCAGTACAAAGTGATGC
>NW_028139244.1:142389-189753 GCF_965202585.1 Thalia democratica
CATTTCTCGCACGGAAAGTTTTCGATATTATTAAACATTTTTATTTACTTACATAGCAACACTTAATTTTTCTTTAAGCTGTTAAAACTGGCCTGTGATTTTATTCATTACTTAAATTAGTAAATGTTAGCTTAAGTAAAGTGTTTAATTTGTTTTTGATTATAATACTAAACTTTATTACAAAAAAATTGTAATATACATTTAATTTATTTTAAATAAAACTAAATAATAAAGTTAGGACTTTCAAGTGCAGAGGTTGTGTTAGAAGAGTTCGAGTAATACGCTAAAAGTTTTTTTAAATAATAAAATATAAGTTAAGCCAAATGTTAAAAAGATAAAAGTAGAAGTTATACTTAAAAAGTCTATATTCATTCATATTTTTAAATACATTTTACAATTAGTATCATTGTACAGTGCAAATTTAGAACAAAACTTTGTAAACAATATAATATATAAAAAGAGTTCAATAGTGCATCATTAAAGATTACAAACTTAGTAATACTATACACTTTTTTGAATTATAATGAATGTATTTAATCTTAAGTAATTTTGCTATTTAAAAAACACTTGTACTAAAATTAACATCCGTACACTAATCAATATATTACAAAAATTTTTTAGAGTTGTAGTACGTGTATTTAAAATAAATCAGTAGACTTAAAAAACCTTTAAATTGTATATTCGATCTACCATACCAACTAGATGTAAAAATTCAAAACACATGTAAGAAGTTAGAGTTCTGTTTTATTTTTATTTTTTTACCATAAATTAGTAAAAAAGTATCTTTTAAAAGGAAAATTAAATAAGAGATTAAATAGTTTTAGAATATTCCTAATTCATATTTGAGTTACAATTTGTATAATTAAATTTACTGCAATTTATTTTTATAAACTATATTGTATTTTCTTTGTATAAAAACAAAAACATTTCTTCATTAACAATCCTGTTTGTTTTATGAAATACAGAATTTGTTTTAATCAAACTAATAACCTGATAATAGATTTCTTTTTGCATTGAAGTATGAACACTTAAAATTTTAAGCAAGTCACAAAATAATTGAATTTTTCTTCTGAATAAAAGAAGTCTTAAAGGTGAACAACAGTTGTTTTTAAATTCAAAAACAAAACTATCCTTGTTTTTAAATAAACGTTTTCATAATAATAATTTCTTTAGATGTCGCAAACGTCAGTTATTTGTTTCTTTAGAAAATTAAATCACACCTTATGTCAATTAAAAATTTCGTTCAATGTTTTTTATTTGCTTTACTTCAAAGGCCATTACTTACTCGCACGCACACTACGAATGTTTCTTAATAATTTTCCAATTTGTTTGTCGTTGCTTGGGACGCTTGTGTATTGTTACCAAGGAAGCTTGTATGCTGTATATAAGCAGTCTGATGGTAGCAGTTTCACCAAATGTTGCCAACTAGATAAGTTAATGTCTGAGAAAAGAATAATATTAAACATTTCTAGACAAAGTAAAATGCTGTAGTTGGTAATTGTCTTAACTCGTTTTTTTTGCATTTTAAACTTGTGTTTTTATAAATCAGACTAAAAAAAGCTATATTCAGCTATCGAAACTTAGTAAATTTTTATGGAAACATTCATAAGTTCCCAAAAATAATATTATGTTTAAAAATAACTTCAGTATTGTTTATATACAGCATACAAAAATAGTACATTTTGTTGTAGCTACATAAGTAAAGCTAGATAAAGTGCATAAAAGTAGTTTTATGAGCACATAAAGTTTGTTGAATAGTTTGGTTTTGGTACTAGTTTAACTAAAAAATTTAAACATAAGTTACTCATTTTAAAAAGGCTTATTAGTTAATTTCGTTTAGCTATTCATCAGAATTAAATTGCTATAAACTGAATTAATAATGATAATTTAGTTACATACAGTAATTTTGAAACACCGACTTGGATAGTTGGTTAAAAATTCTATCTAGAGCGAGAAACACTTACAATCTCTCAGTTCTAGAACCTTTGTTAATTAGAACTCGTGAGCCGTCAATTTGCAATCAAAAAGATATATACAATTTAAAACTTTATAAATAGCGTGTTTTTAGTATTATTGTTGTCGTTTATTGCCGTATTTTGTAATGTATTTTTTATTTAATTCATTCAGGTAAAATTTCTACTATCTTAAATGTTTTTAAATAAACGGTTTCATAATAATAATTTCTTTAAATGTCGCAAACGTCAGTTATTTATTTCTTTAGAAAATTAATTCACACCTTATGTCAATTAAAAATTTCGTTCAATGTTTTTTATTTGCTTTACTTCAAGTTCATCACTTACTCGCACGCACACTACGAATGCTTCTTAATACTTTTCCAATTTGTTTGTCGTTGCTTGGGACGCTTGTGTATTGTTACCAAGGAAGCTTGTTGCTGTATATAAGCAGTCTGATGGTAGCAGTTACACCAAATGTTGCCAAATAGATAAGTTGGTGTCTGAGAAAAGAAAATTATATTAAACATTTCTAGACAAAGTTAAATGCTGTAGTTGGTAATTGTCTTAACTCGTTTTTTTTGCATTTTAAACATGTGTTTTTATAAATCAGACTAAAAAAATCTATATTTAGCTATTGAAACTTGGCAAATTTTTATGGAAACATTCATAATTTCCAAAAATTAACATTATGTTTTAAAATAACTTCAGTATTGTTTATATGCAGCATACAAAAATAGTACAGTTTGTTGTAGCTACTTAAGTAAAGCTAGATAAAGTGCATAAAAGTAGTTTTATGAGCACATAAAGTTTGTTGAATAGTTTGGTTATGGTACTAGTTTAACTAAAATTTAAACATAAGTGACTCATTTTAAAAAGGTTTATTAGTTAATTTCGTTTATCTCTTCATCAGAATAAATTTGCTATAAACTGATAATAATATAGTGTATATTTAGTTATATACAGTAATTTTGAAACACTGAATTGGATAGTTGGTTAAAAATTCTATCTAGAACGAGAAACACTTACAATCTCTCAGTTCTAGAACCTTTGTTAATTAGAACTCGTAGGTCGTAAATTTCCGAACAAAAAGATATATACAATTTAAAACTTTATAAATAGCGTGTTTTTAGTATTATTGTTTTCGTTTGTTGTCGTATTTTGTAATGCACTTTTTATTTAATTTATTCAGGTAAAATTTATATTATCTTAAATGTTTTTATTTTAAACAGTTTTGTTTTATTAACAACTTCAAATTCATAAGTATAATTCAACTTAAACTTAAACATTTTAAACAGACTTTTATGCTTTACGACGTAGTTTTAGCTAGAATTTTAAAATTACTGTTTATAACTTAATTTACACTATATATCGTCAGATTTTAGCAAGTTTATTCTGATGAAGAGCTAAACGAAATAAGTTAATAAACTTTTTTTAAATGGGTGACTTATTTTTATATTTTTTAGATAAAGTTTATTGTAATTAAAAAGAAAACTTTTGAAAAGATCATTGTACAATATTATTGAACTAAGCTAGAAAGTTAAGTTGAATATCTTTTTTTAGTGTTAAGCACAATTTTTATTTAACTTAAGTCTAGTTACGACCAATGTTTTTGTTTTGTCAACTGTTAACAATCTAACTCTAAAAACCTAGTTTTAACATTAAAAAATAATTAAGTGTGAAATTGTTTTAAGAAATTATTCAAAATACCAAAAATAAAAACTATATTAAACATAAAAAACTTAGTGAAATATAAAACATGTAATAAAAAATAAAATTCATTGTAACGTATTTTGGTGTATTAACTGTAACTTTAATATTTTAATTTTCTCGTTTTTATAGGATGCTTCTTGGTTATTTTTTAAACTTTATGGTAACAACCTTGATATAACTATAACGTATAAATTTTTTTTTTAAAATGATTATTGAAACTATTTAAAACTACTTAATAACTATTTGAAAATATTTACAAAGATAAAACTTTGAATTTAAAGAAAAAACTATTTTAAACACTATCATTTAATGGACAAAAACTTTTAAATATTTTTTTCCAAGTAGTTTAATTGGTTTTAAATATGTTAAACAATATAAGATTATTTAAAGAGAAAACTATTAATAACTGTAATAAAGTTACGTAATTAACAAGTCTAAGTTACTTGAAATAAATAGTATTTAATTTTATTAATTAAAAGCATATAAAACTAATGAATAACTTAAAGTTTTAGATTACATACAAATAAATAAAAAGAAAAAAAATGTTTAATACTGATTGATTCCTATTTTTCAGTAAAAATAATTAAATTTTCAGAACAACAAATAAGAATAAAAGTTTTTTTGAGTTAAATTAGAAGTTTTTAGTTTTTAAATCTTTAAGTATTTTACTTTTCATTTAAAATGAAGTCCGAATATTGTGTTTTTGTTTGTCTTAAAATTTTAAATGTTTTGCTTGTTACTAAAAATTCACGTTTTAATGCTAAGTTTTATTTTGATTTTATTTTTGTCGTCAAAACCATTAATTATTTTATTTATTTTATTTATTCAAAACCATTACCTTTCTTATGTCAAGCGTTATAATATATCTTATATAATAATAAAATTTTAAGCAAGTCACAAAATAATTGAATTTTTCTTCTGAATAAAACAAGTCTTAAAGGTGAACAAAAGTTATTTTTTAATTCAAAAACAAAACTACCCTTGTTTTTAAGTAAACGGTTTCATAATAATAATTTTTTAAATGTTGCAAACGTCAGTTATTTGTTTCTTTAGAAAATTAAATCACACCTTATGTCAATTAAAATTTCGTTCAATGTTTTTTATTTGCTTTACTTCAAAGGCCATTACTTACTCGCACGCACACTACGAATGTTTCTTAATAATTTTCCAATTTGTTTGTCGTTGCTTGGGACGCTTGTGTATTGTTACCAAGGAAGCTAGTATGCTGTATATAAGCAGTCTGATGGTAGCAGTTTCACCAAATGTTGCCAACTAGATAAGTTGGTGTCTGAGAAAAGAAAAATATATTAAACTTTTCTAGACAAAGTAAAATGCTGTAGTTAGTAATTGTCTTAACTCTTTTTTTTTGTAGTTTAAACTTGTGTTTTTATAAATCAGATCAAAAAAAGCTATATTCAGCTATCGAAACTTAGCATATTTTTATGGAAACATTCATAAGTTCCAAATAATAATATTTTGTTTAAAACTAACTTCAGTATTGTTTATGTGCAGCATACAAAATAGTACAGTTTGTTGTAGCTACATAAGTAAAGCTAGATAAAGTGCATAAAAGTAGTTTTATGAGCACATAAAGTTTATTAAATAGTTTGGTTTTGGTACCAGTTTAACTAAAAAATTTAAACATAAGTGACTCATTTAAAAAGGTTTATTAGTTAATTTCGTTTTTCTCTTCATCAGAATAAACTTGCTATAAACTGATAATAATTTAGTGTATATTTAGTTATATACAGTAATTTTGAAACACCGACTTGGATAGTTGGTTAAAAATTCTATCTAGAGCGAGAAACACTTTTCATCTCTTAGTTCTAGAACCTTTGTTTATTAGAACTCGTGGGCCGTAAATTTGCAAACAAAAAGCTGTATACAATTTAAAACTTTATAAATAGCGTGTTTTTAGTATTATTGTTGTCGTTTATTGTCATATTTTGTAATGTAATTTTTATTTAATTTATTCAGGTAAAGTTTATACTATCTTAGATATTTTTATTTTAAACAGTTTTGTTTTATGAACAACTTCAAATTCATAAGTATAATTCAACTTAAATTTAAAAATTTTAAACAGACTTTTATGCTTTACGACGTAATTTTAGCTAGGTATTTTAAAATAACTGTTTATAACTTAATTTACACTATATATCATCAATTTTTAGCAAGTTTATTCTGATGAGAAGGTAAACGAAATTAATTAATAAACTTTTTTTTCAAATGAGTGACTTATTATTAAGTTTTTTGAATTAAGTTTATTGTAATTTAAAAAAAAAAATTTTAAAGTTTAAAGATCATTGTACTAGATTATTGACCTAAGCTAGAAAGTTAAGTTGAATATCTTATTTTGGTGTTAAGCAGAAATATTATTTAACTTAAGTCTAGTTACGAGCTATTTTTTTGTTTTGTCAACTGTTAACAATCTAACTCTAAAAACCTAGTTTTAAAATTAACAAATAATTAAGTGTCAAATAGTTTTAAGAAATTATTCAAAAAACCAAAAGTAAAAACTATATTTAACATAACAAACTTAGTGAAATATAAAATATGTAATAAAAAATAAAATTCATTGTAACTTATTTTGGTGTATTAATTGTAACTTTAATATTTTAATTTTCTCGTTTTTATAGGATGCTTCTTGGTTATTTTTCAAACTTTATGGTAACAACCTTGATATAACTATAACATATAAATTTATTAAAAAAATGATTATTGAAACTAGCTAAAACTACTTAATAACTATTTGAAAATATTTACAAAGATAAAACTTTGAATTTAAAGAAAATACTATTTAAAACACTATCATTTAATGGACAAAAACTTTTAAATATTTTTTTCCAAGTAGTTGTATTGGTTTAAAATATGTTAAACAATATAAGATAGTTTAAAGGAAAAACTATTAATAACTGTAATTAAGTTACTTAATTAACAAGTCTAAGTTACTTGAAATAAATAGTATTTAATTTTATTAACTAAAAGCATCTTAAACTAATGAATAACTTAAAGTTTTAGATTACATACTAATAAATAAAAAGAAAAAAAAAGTTTAATACTGATTATTTTCTATTTTTTAGTAAAAATAACTAAATTTTCAGAACAACAAATTAGAAAAAAAGTTTTTTTGAGTTAAATTAGAAGTTATTAGTTTTAAAACTTTAAGTATTTTACTTTTCATTTAAAATGAAGTCCGAATATTTTGTTTTTGTTTGTCTTAAAATTCTATATGTTTTGCTTGTTACTCAAAATTGACGTTTTAATGCTAAATTTTATTTTGATTTTATTTGTTGTCCTCAAAACAATTAATTATTTTATTTGTTTTATTTATTCAAAACCATCACTTTTCTTATGTCAAGCGTTATAATATATCTTATATAATAATAAAATTTTAAGCAAGTCACAAAATAATTGATTTTTTCTTCTGAATAAAACAAGTCTTAAAGGTGAACAAAAGTTATTTTTTATATCAAAAACAAAACTATCCTTGTTTTTAAATAAACGGTTTCATTATAATAATTTCTTTAAATGTCGCAAACGTCAGTTATTTGATTCTTTAGAAAATTAAGTCACACCTTATGCTAATTAAAAATTTCGTTCAATGTTTTTTATTTGCTTTACTTCAAAGGCCATTACTTACTCGCACGCACACTACGAATGTTTCTTAATAGTTTTCCAATTTGTTTGTCGTTGCTTGGGACGCTTGTGTATTGTTACCAAGGAAGCTAGTATGCTGTATATAAGCAGTGTAATGGTAGCAGTTTCACTAAATGTTGCCAACTAGATAAGTTGGTGTCTGAGAAAAGAAAAATGTATTAAATATTTTTAGACAATGTAAAATGCTGTAGTTGGTAATTGTCTAAACTCACTTTTTTGCATTTTAAACTTGTGTTTTTATAAATCAGACTAAAAAAAGCTATCTTCAGCTATCAAAACTTAGCAAATTTTTATGGAAACATTCATAAGTTCCCAAAAATAATATTATGTTTTAAAATAACTTCAGTTTTGTTTATATGCAGCATACAAAAATAGTACAGTTTGTTGTAGCTACATAAGTAAAGCTAGATAAAGTGCATAAAAGTAGTTTTATGAGCACATAAAGTTTGTTGAATAGTTTGGTTTTGGTACCAGTTTAACTAAAAAAATTAAACATAAGAGACTCATTAGAAAAGGTTTATTAGTTAATTTCGTTTAGCTATTCATCAGAATTAAATTGCTATAAACTGATAATAATTTAGTGTATGTTTAGTTATATACAGTAATTTTAAAACACCGACTTGGGTAGTTGGTTAAAAATTCAATCTAGAGCGAGAAACACTTACAATCTCTCAGTTCTAAAATATTTGTTTATTAGAACTCGTGGGCCGTAAATTTGCAAACAAAGAGATATATACAATTTAAAACTTTATAAATAGCGTGTTTTTAGTATTATTGTTGTCGTTTATTGTCGTATTTTGTAATGTACTTTTTATTTAATTCATTCAGGTAAAATTTCTACGTTAATAAATGTTTTTAAATAAACGGTTTCTTGATAATAATTTCTTTAAATGTCGCAAACGTCAGTTATTTGTTTCTTTAAAAAATTAATTCACACCTTATGTCAATTAAAAATTTCGTTCAATGTTTTTTATTTGCTTTACTTCAAAGGCCACTACTTACTCGCACGCACACTACGAATGTTTCTTAATAATTTTCCAATTTATTTGTCGTTGCTTGGGACGCTTGTGTATTGTTACCAAGGAAGCTAGTATGCTGTATATAAGCAGTCTGATGGTAGCAGTTTCACTAAATGTTGCCAACCTGATAAGATGTGGTGTCTGAGAAAAGAAAATTATATTAAACATTTCTAGACAAAGTAAAATGCTGTAGTTGGTAATTTTCTTAACTCACTTTTTTGCATTTTAAACTTGTGTTTTTATAAATCAGACTAAAAAGCTATATTCAGCTATCGAAACTTAGCAAGTTTTTATGGAAACATTCATAAGTTCCCAAAAATAACTTCAGTATTGTTTATATATAGCATACAAAAATAGTACAGTTTGTTGTAGCAACATAAATAAAGCTAGATAAAAAGCATAAAGATAGTTTTATGAGCACAAAGAGTTTGTTGTAATTGAAAAAACTTTCAAAAAGTTTAAATACCATTGTACAAACAACTAGATTATTGACCTAAACTAGAAAGTTGAGTTCAATACCTTATTTTGGTGTTAAGCAGAATTATTATTTAACTTAAGTCTCGTTACGACCAATGTTTTTGCTTTGTCAACTGTTAACAATCTAACTCTAAAAACCTAGTTTTAACATTAACAAAACAATTAAATATGAAATTGTTTTAGAAAATTATTCAAAATACCAAAATCAAAACTATATTTAACATAACAAACTTATTGCAATATAAAACATGTAATAAAAAATAAAATATTTAACTTAACTTGAATAACTTAAAGTTTTAGATTACATACTAATAAATAAAAAGAAAAAAATTGTTTAATAGTGCATTATTTTCTATTTTTAAGTAAAAATAATTAAATTTTCAGAATAAAAAATTAGAAAAAAAGTATTTTTGAGTTAAATTAGAAGTTATTAGTTTTAAAACTTTAAGTATTTTACTTTTCATTTAAAATCAAGTACGAATATTTTGTTTTTGTTTGTCTTTAAATTTTAAATGTTTTGCTTGTTACTCAAAATTCACGTTTTAATGCTAAATTTTATTTTGATTTTATTTGTTGTACTCAAAACCATTAATTATTTTATTTATTTTATTTATTCAAAAACATTACTTTTCTTATGTCAAGCGTTATAATATACCTTATATAATAATAAAGTTTTAAGAAAGTCACAAAATAATTGAATTTTTCTTCTGAATAAAACAAGTCTTAAAGGTGAACAAAAGTTATTTTTTATTTCAAAAATAAAACTATCCTTGTTTTTAAATAAACGGTTTCATAATAATAATTTCTTTAAATGTCGCAAACGTCAGTTATTTGTTTCTTTAGAAAATTAAATCACACCTTATGTAAATTAAAAATTTCGTTCAATGTTTTTTATTTGCTTTACTTCAAAGGCCATTACTTACTCGCACGCACACTACGAATGTTTCTTAATAGTTTTCCAATTTGTTTGTCGTTGCTTGGGACGCTTGTGTATTGTTACCAAGGAAGCTTGTATGCTGTATATAAGCAGTCTGATGGTAGCAGTTTCACCAAATGTTGCCAACCTGATAAGATGTGGTGTTTGAGAAAAATAAAATTAAACATTTCTAGACAAAGTAAAATGCTGTAGTTGGTAATTGTCTTAACTCACTTTTTTGCATTTTAAACTTGTGTTTTTATAAATCAGACTAAAAAAAAGCTATATTCAGCTATCGAAACTTAGCAAATTTTTATGGAAACATTCATAAGTTCCCAAAAATAATATTATGTTTAAAAATAACTTCAGTATTGTTTATATGCAGCATACAAAAATAGTACAGTTTGTTGTAGTACATAAGTAAAGCACAGATAAAGTGCATAAAAGTAGTTTTATAAGCACATAAAGTTTGTTGAATAGTTTTGTTTTGGTACTAGTTTAACTAAAAAATTTAAACATAAGTGACTCATTTATAAAAGATTTATTAGTTAATTTCGTTTATCTCTTCATCAGAATAAACTTGCCATAAACTGATAATAATATAGTGTATATTTAGTTATATACAGTAATTTTAAAACACCTGCTTGTATAGTAGGCTCTAAATTCTATCTAGAGCGAGAAACACTTACAATCTCTCAGTTCTAGAATCTTTGTTTATTAGAACTCGTGGGATGTAAATTTGCAATCAAAAAGATATATACAATTTAAAATTTTATAAATAGCGTGTTTTTAGTATTATTGTTGTCGTTTATTGTCGTATTTTGTAATGTACTTTTTATTTAATTCATTCAGGTAAAATTTCTACTATCTTAAATATTTTAATAAACGGTTTCACAATAATAATTTCTTTAAATGTCGCAAACGTCAGTTATTTGTTTGTTTAGAAAATTAAATCACACCTTATGTCAATTAAAAATTTCGTTTAATGTTTTTTATTTGCTTTACTTCAAAGGCCATTACTTACTCGCACGCACACTACAAATGTTTCTTATTAGTTTTCCAATTTGTTTGTCGTTGCTTGGGACGCTTGTGTATTGTTACCAAGGAAGCTAGTATGCTGTATATAAGCAGTCTGATGGTAGCAGTTTCACTAAATGTTGCCAACCTGATAAGATGTGGTGTCTGAGAAAAGAAAATTATATTAAAAATTTCTAGACAAAGTAAAATGCTGTAGTTGGTAATTGTCTTAACTGACTTTTTTGCATTTTAAACTTGTGTTTTTATAAATCAGACTAAATAAAGCTATATTCAGCTATCGAAACTTAGCAAATTTTTATAGAAACATTCATAAGTTCCAAAAAATATTATGTTTAAAAATAACTTCAGTATTGTTTATATGCAGCATACAAAAATAGTACAGTTTGTTGTAGCTACATAAGTAAAGCTAGATAAAGTTCATAAAAGTAGTTTTATGATAGTATATATATGTTTGTTGTAATTGAAAAAACTTTCAAAAAGTTTAAATACCATTGTACAAACAACTAGATTATTGACCTAAGCTAGTAAGTTGAGTTGAATATTTTATTTTAGTGTTAAGCAGAATTATTATTTAACTTAAGTCTCGTTACGACCAATGTTTTTGTTTTGTCAACTGTTAACAATCTAACTCTAAAAACCTAGTTTTAACATTAACAAAACAATTAAATATGAAATTGTTTAAAAAAATTATTCAAAATACCAAAATCAAAACTATATTTAACATAACAAACTTATTGCAATATAAAACATGTAATAAAAAATAAAATTCATTGTAACTTATTTTGGTGTATTAATTGTAATTGTAGTATTTTACTCCTCAATTTTTATAGCATGCTTTTTAGTTAATTCTCAAAATTTATGGTTGTAAGTTTTATATAACTATAATACATAAATTCATTAAAAAAATGTTTATTGAAACTATTTAAAACTACTTAAAGATATTTATAGAGATGAAATTATGAATTTAAAGAAAAAAACTACTTAAAACACTGTTATTTAACGAATAAAACCTTTCGAATATTTTTTCCAAACAGTTTTGTCGGTTTTAACTATGTTAAAACAGTCTAAGATTATTTAAAGAAAATATAATAACAAGTGTGAATAAGATATTTAAGTAACAACTTAAAAATATTATGGAAAACTAGAATGTAATTTGCTAAAAAAAACATTATAAACTAAAAAACAACTTAAGGTAATAGATTACATACTAATAAAAAAATAAAAAAAGCCGTTTAATAGTGCATTGTTTTTTATTTTAAGTAAAAATAATTTAGTTTTCAGAATAACAAAATAGAAAACAAATTTTTATTAAGTTAAATTAAAAGTTATTAGTTTAAAAACTTTAAGTATTTAACTTTTAATTAAAGATCAAGTCCAAATATTTTGTTTTTGTTTGTTTTAAAATTCTAAATTTTTTGCTTGTCACTCGAAATTCACGTTTGATTGTTCAATTTTATTTTGATTTTAGTTGTTTTACTTAAAATTTTTATTTTATTTATTCAAAACCGTTAATTTTCTTGCACACTCAGCTTCAGTGTTTATAACTACCGTTCATTATAAATGTTTTTTTTCTTTTATTTTAGTTAAAGACATAATACGCTTGTTTAAACTAATTAAACGTTATTAAGTAAAATAAATTTTTGATTACTTTTTGGGGGATAAAAAATATTTAATAAATAGAATCAGCAAAAGTTATTATATTTAACATAAAAAACTAAATTAAAAGTCAATTGCATCTGATTTTTCAGTAAATTCAAAATAAACTTTAATAAGAAAATCTAAAAAATGGACTTATGAAAAGAATACCATAATTTAATGATAAACTAACTGGTACAAAAATTACTTATCAAATTATAGAAATTTATTTAAAAAAATAAAAAATAATAAAAAAACAACATAAGTTATTTGTATTACGATTATCAGTTTTTAGGCTTATAATGAAAAATATAGTGTAACAGAATTAATTAATTTATTATTTGTGATACTTTAAACTAAGTTGTTTTGTTTACTTAATATGTTATCAATATTTAAATAATATCATATAAAAGTCTGCTTTTTTTTTGTTTATTAAAACTAATAAACAGCTCTAAAATTTCTATATAAAGGTTAACTTTTTATGATATAAAAATTCAAATAGACTTATTTTATTTTACTATTTAAAAGTTAAAAAGTGATTCAGCCAGAAAATATTATGTTTAAATACATGATCTGTTTATTTCTCGTGGCAACTTTATTGAAAGCCAATCCAGTTTCTGTCAATAAAGTTCAGAACCCATTTGACTACTACTCAGTTAGTTCTGTTTAGTTAAAAATAAAGTTTATAGCTATTACAACTAAAATTATAAACGAAAGTTATTTAAATTTTTAAACAAGCGTATCCTAATGCGTGGGCATATGGTTTTAATGTAATACTTTGGAAATACTATGTGTTAATGTTTTATCAAGTAAAATTATTTTCAATAAGCTAGCTGCTAAATGAGATTTTATTTAAACTGGTTCAAATTATACCTTATTATTCAGCACTGCATGAACAAATAACTTTATCAACAGAATTCTACCAGTCTTGTAAATGATGACGTCGTGAATGTGATTGTAGAAAATTCAGGAGAATTTTCAGTAATGACGACATTTTCTGTCTATTTGGATGAAAACACGGAACTGATGAGTTTCTACGCCGACAAAACCACAAAAACTAGCAACAAGGCGCGAGATTATGTGTTGAAACCAACAGTATTTACTGGTAAGTTTTTTCGTTAGCATGATGGATTACAAACACTAAGGCGAATAGTTTAAATACGTTTAAAAAATTCACGACATAACAATACATAACAATACTAAAGTATTCAGTTAACAAATAAATTTATAATAACTACTGTCATTTTTTGATCTATTTTATGCTACGTTGTTAGACTGTCAGTGGCATAAACTGTGCATAAACTTTTAATGGTGTATCAATTTAAAACACGTATTTACTTTAGTATTTATTTTTGAGACTTCATGTAATTGCTCTTGGTTTAAAAATTTAAAAATTAACTGCTTTTAAAACTTGATATGCTTTATTTGTTGTATGAGACAAAACTTTATTTTTATGACAACTTTATTTGCAGATGATCTTTTCAAGAAGGAAAATGAAGCAGCTTGGACAAAGATGTCGATTTCAAAAAATGAACAAGAATCTTTTGAATTCAGCTACAGCGCCGTTGGTGGCCATCCTGAAAAGAAGAAGATGAATAAGTTCCTGAGCGAACTTGTGTTGGACACTGAAGATCCTCAGCAAGTGAATGTCATAATATCATCTGCTAACTTCAATCTGACTTCCTATCCCAGCAACTCAAAACACCTGTAAGTATTTAGTTTGTTATAAAAAACATCTAACTAAGTTTTCTAAATAAATTTTAGTTATACCAAGATTATGTTTAGAAATAAAAAAATTGTTTTAACATTTTTTATTTTACAGTATATAAATTTATCCGAACAATTATGATTAATTTTAAACGTGCTCTATTTTAAGTGAAGCAAAAAGTTTATTTTCAATTCAACTAAGAATTCTAAAACATCTACACAAACACTATTAAAAAGTGTTACATTCTCAGTATACTATACAGTATACTTTTAATAGCAAAGTACATTAACAAATACATAAACTTTACTGAAAAGCTAAACTAAATTTTAACACTTTTTTATTGTCAGTTAAACAAATTACTACAAATTAACTAACATAGTTCAAAAAGATAATTACAAACATTACACAGATGGGTTGTTCGATGTCATCCTGATTACGTATTCAACCTTCAATTCACCCATTACCAAGTCGAGGCGGAATTCGATGACGTCACTCTCTTCGACGTCACAGAAGGATCCCGCCGGTTGATATCAGAGGTGTCAGGTTTGGGAACCACGGAAACCAACACCAACAACCTGATGATCAACTTCCGATCTGATTGTGATGTCACAATGTCTGGTTTTAGAGCGGTGGTGTCAGCAGTTGAGAGGAATGATGTTCAGGAAACAACGTCACCCGTGGCAACTACTGATATCCCAAAAACTACACAAAGTACTATGGGTTGGTATATATTATTCAGAAAAACATGCAAAAATAAACAAAAAAAAATTCAAAGGAAAAAATGTTTTCAAAAACAAAAAAAAGTAAGATAAAGTTTAAAATAAAACAAATTGGAATTAAAGATTTTAATTCAGGATGATATAAAATATTAAAAATACAAACTGTTATTAAGAAACAAAGCTAAGCAAAATAAACTATAACTGATACAAATATTTACTAAAACTTTTCTTTATTTAGAAAATTACCATCAAGAAGCTACAACCTACTTTCCTGAAACATCAACTCAGTATGAAACAACAGAAATGAGCATCACATCTTCACAAGAAACTGTTCAAATGACCACTAGTTCCAATGAACAAACCACATCTAGTATTTTAGGTAATTTATATATAAAGTATTTTAATTTGTTACTGTTTTAACATTTAAAAAATTTATATTTTGTATTTAAACCTTATCATACCAGTTCAATAAAAAGTCGTCAGCTAGTTCAGATGGGTGGAAAGTTATTTAAAAAACAAGTTTATTAAACATTTCAAAACTAAAACTATTTCATACAGTTAATAGTCGATATTGATTGGTTTTGTGTTTTTAAAATTAGCTAGCAGTTAGCTAGCTACAAATTTTATAAACCAGCTAAAAAAAATAAAATGTAGGTTATTTATTAAAAGTAAGAACTTTATAAGTTTTTTTGTTAGTGATATACTACAAAAAAAATAATTATACTATAAATTTTATTTAAATTTAAATTGAAGTTACATAGTATTAGCAAACTTGCATTATTTCAATAAATTGAACAACTTGTAAATCACCGTGTTTAAATATTTATTTAAACGACTTATTAAAAAAAATAATCTTTTATACTTTTCAAAATAGTTTAAAAACTTTGTGTAAAATTTTTACTAATTTTAGAAAAAGGAAATAGTTGCAAGAAGATTAAAGAATCTAATCCGAGTTCAGTTAGTGGAATATATGAGGTAGAAATTCAAGGAGAAACAATTGAATTATTTTGTGAAATGGAAAGTTCAGGCGGTGGTTGGGCTGTTAGTATTTATAAAGTTTTTTTATTTTATCCTTTAATAGCCGTCAGTGTTTGAATAACATTTCGTATACTTAAATTTCAACCTTTTAATAATAATATTGAAAGTAAATAAAGTGTATTTAATGTTTATTGAAACTAATAAAAAGTGTGATCTATAAATTTGAAAAAAAAAATTATGAGTTATAATAACCAAATAGTCTTATTTCTTTGATGCATAAAAACTTTTAAACTCCTCTTAAGAAATATTTTCAACAAACAAGCTGTTAATTTTAATATTTTTAATCAACTATATGCAAAAACTTAAAACTTAGCTTTCTTCAAACTTTTAATTTGGAGTATTTTCTTTCTAATAATTCAATTACTAAACATAATACTCAATGATAGCCAAATTAATTTAAAAAGTATTTAACCTATATAAACAACAATCAATGTTTTACCACAAAAGTTTTAATATATTTTCACTGCCACTCTTCAGAAACTTACTGCAGAAATTTGGAATAGAACAATAGCTTTTAAAGTAAAAACAATAACTTTAGAAAACTGCTTAAGTAATTAGATTGCTGTAAAAAACCAATTAACAAAATCAACTAATGTAAAACAGTAATTAACGCAAAAAACAAACATTTTAAATTACAAAACTAAACAAAATGTTTAACACAAACAAAGACACTTTTAAGTAAATAAGATAACCAAGGAAACTTTTAAACAAATTTACAAAAGACACTTTTAAACAAATAAGGAAACCTTATAGTCAAACTCTTTCTGCTTACATAGTTCTGGTTTATTTAAAGATATTGACATTGCTTCTAATCTGACCAAATCAATGGAATTTGTACAGTTGTAAATAACCTTTAATCTTGATAAATCATAGTTCTTTGCACAATTAACGTTGTTTATCAGGTGTTCTGTTATCGCAGATCTTTTTATCGCATTTAAAACAGCTGTCGTCTTGTTATTAGTCTTTTCTTTTATAAAGTTTAATAGACATTTCGGTATATGTTCATTTACTCTCGTTTTTAAATGCCTAGATGTTTGTCAACTATAGCTTTTTTCGGAAAAGCAGTTAAATTTGTATATGATACAACTTTTATCAAGTTGGGATATTGGGTCTTTCAGTTCCTATCTAAGAACTGGTTTAGAAACAAATATTACTTTAGGCTTAACTTTTATTTAAAAGTGTCTTGGGTCAATTTGTCTAAAAGCTTCCTTGGTTATCTTATTTACTTAAAAGTTTCTTTGTTTGTGTTAAACATTTTGTTTAGTTTTGTAATTAAAAATGTTTATTTTTTGCGTTAATTGCTGTTTTACATCAATTGATTTTGTTAATTGGTCTTTTACAGCAATCTAATTACTTAAGCAGTTTTCTAAAGTTATTGTTTTTACTTTCAAAAGCTATTTTTCTATTCCAAAATTCTGCAGTAAGTTTCTGAAGAGTCGCAGTGAAAATATATTAAAACTTTTGTGGTAAAACATTGATGGTTCTTTATATAGGTAAAAAGTATAGTAAATTTATGTTTTTAATGTTAAAAAGTTTTTTTTTTACTTTCCTTTATGTTTACCAGTACGATGTACGACTCGATAACCGAAAGGTTCCTTTGTACACCAGGTCCTTACATATAACACTTTTACTTTATCTGTCATTAAACAGTAAACAATTTTAAGCTGATTCAACATAAGAAAATAATTTTTTACTTTTAAAAGGTGTTCCACAATCGAATGGACGGGTCTACAGATTTCGCAAGAGACTGGGTATCTTATGAAAATAAATTTGGCCAATTAAATAAAGAATTCTGGCTGGGTTAGTATTAATATTTGTGCTTTAAAACCAAAAAGTCACTAAATGTTCCTTAGAATTTATAAGATACTAAATGTTTTTCAGAACTTATAAATCACTTAATGTTTTTCAAAACTTATAAGCCACTAAATGTTCTTCAGAACTTTTAAGTTAGTAAATGGTTTTTTATGCTTTTATTGCTGAATGCTTTGTATGCAATTTATATCTAGTTGAAATTGAAACTGAGTAACAAAGACAATAATGATCTTTATTATATTATTGTTCACCAAAGTATTGTCAATTTTTTTCCACAGGTCTTAAAAACATCAACAAGTTAACAAGCGTTGGTTCTGTAGATCTTCGCATCGAGATGTCTTCATTTGATGGTAGAAACAAATATGCTGAATACAAGTTAGTTTATTTTATAAATAAACTGTTGAACAACTTTGTATTCTGTTTAGATATAGTTATAAACTAAAAACTGTTCTATGACGTTTTAAGTAACAAATATATTTAAATTAAAACAAAAATTGAAAGGTAATGTTAATATTGTTCAAGTACTTTTGATAGTTTACTAACATACAACAACAAATTACAGGGATTTTAAAGTCTCTAATGCTTCAGACAACTATAGACTGACTTTTAAAGAAAACTCTTACTCCGGAAATGCAGGTTAATATTTTATTTCACGCTATTTATACTATTTATATTGTTATAAACAAAATTAAAGTTGTCTGTATTAAATGGTTAAAACTATTCAAATCATATAATAATGGTTGTTTAAAATGTTCTAACATAACTTCAATAAAAAAAATATTTTCAACTAAAAATTAATTTTTTTTTCTGTTACATGTTATAAAAAAGTTTAAACTGTAAATATTTCTTAACTGTTTCCCATTACTTCATATACAAATGACAGTGAACATGGTATTGACATACTGTAAGTACAAATGGGCTTAGGATAAAACTTTTTATAATAATTTGCCTTAAATTTAAACTAATACTCTAACCAGTACCCTGCAACTATTTAGTGAGCCAACTTTTTTATTTATGAATTAATGAGGAAAGTTTAACAATTAAGTTACAAAAAAAGTAACAAAAATATAGAAAAAATTTATAGGTTTTTTCAATGCATTCAAAAGCTTAGTCATAGATTTTGAAACTCAAAAGTTTTAAGTAAGCAATTAAAATTAATACAATATGTTGTGTTGGAAATAATTTAAATACAAAGACAAGTGAATTGGAAAATAGTTATATAGTACATAATCTTACATATAATTTTTATGTTTAAAATGAATTACTTGACTTAACAAATACTGTTTACTTAAAGCTTCCTACAATTCAAAATAAAACTATTCAAAAATGACTTACTTTAGTTTAAATATGCTATTATCTCTTTCATCACAACATTTAATAAATGATATTAATAAATTAAAAAAAGTATTAAATTAAAAACTTTTTGTATTTGAATTATTATTTATTTATTACTTCATTTACATATTATAATGCAAAATGAAAACCTTTGAAATAGAAGTATTATAAAGTTTATTAAGTTTAAAAAGCTATTAGACCATTCTTAAACATTGAATTACTATTCAAATTGGAACTTTTATAACTAAAGAGTCGTTTAATTAACTTGATATGAAATATATTAAATAATAAATTTAATCATAAACAAACGTTTATGTTGGTCTAACGCTAGGCAGAAAACTAAACTAAGTAAAAATAAATTGTCTTTTACTTTTTTTAACTTTATCAAATGTAAAAAACTGAAAAAAAAGTAAAACAAAATAAATAAAAGTTTGAACTACGTCGATGAGCAAATGTATTTTTTAGATACATAAACTTTGAAATCAGATTAAAATAACTAATGACAGCATTACAGTGCACCATTAAACTTTTTCAATTTTGTTTGTACCATTTTGTTAATAATTTTGCCTTATTAGTTGTATAGTAGTTATGGTACTAAGCTAAAACATTCTTTTAACTTAAAAGTCTTATTTAATTTATATATTTTCGTATATTATACACCTTGTTTTACGGTATGTTATATATTTAGTAAAAACCAAAATCAGTATTTTACTTATCTTATATTTATAGTTAAAGCTAAACTATTTCGTATACGTAGTTAATCAACCATTTTTTTTTCCAGGTGACGCACTCGTACCACACAACAACGTGCAGTTCAGCACTTACGATGTTGATAATGATGAGTGGAGTTATGGAAATTGCGCTACTTATTTTGGTGGAAATGGAGGCAACTGGAATTACGGCTGTTACAGCCAAAATATGAATGGAGTTTATGGAGCAGACGGAGATGCAGGTAGTGAGTACATGCATTGGATTTATTTCGACAGCAGCAATCACGTCAAGGCACTTAAGACCATGAGGTGGCTGCTGCGCGAAGTTGTTTAAAACAATTTGTTTTATTAGTGACTGTTTGCAGCTGTCATTATTACATTTAAGTATTAATTACTTTTTAACCATTTATTTCTAAGCATTTTTCATACTCAAAAGAGTGAAACATTTAGCTAAAAGTTTGATTGTTTTCAATACTTTTTTACTTTTAATTGTTTTGAAAAAGCTGTAAAATTAATTCTCATAATGCAATCTTATCTCATTAAACTTTTGTTATTATTTTCAACAATTTAATTATTTATTTTAACTGTACAACATTTTAATGTTTGCATTTTTTGATTATAATTACTTTTGCTTTTATTGATCATGTAAATAAACAATTTGTTGCATCATTTGTTTTTTTCTTTTTTGTAGATTTATACATGAAACTAATTTCATTTGTTTTTATTTGAATTTTTTACCGCTGTATAAGTAGTAAACATAATTAAAACTAAATTAAGTTAAATAAGTTAAATTAAACTTATCTTTATTTTAATTGTTATTAGTTTCGTTAAACTTTAAGATTTTACAATAAAAATTAAAAAGTTAAACTAGTTTACTCATATGCAAAAAAAAAAACACTTTTCAATAGCTAGTAATAAGCTATAAGACGACTAAATAAATATGTAAAAGTTTAGTGTTTAGTTAAATGAAATAAATAAATACATTTGAAGTTTATTCACAATTTTATACATAAAAATCATTAACTAAGTGTTTAGGTTTTTTAGTGTATGCTAAGTCTGTTAAGTAATGAAATTTGGTTAGCTTGTAAAACGCTTTATAAATATTTAGAAGTATAAGAACAAGTTAATGTTTTAGTAAAAATGTATACTTCAGTTAATCTTTTTTTTATACTAAACGTGTGTAAATTACTACATGACAACTATATTACTTCTAAATGACTTCTTGTGTATAATAGATAGTTAAATTCATGAAAAACTTTAAAAGAAATAACTAGAAAGATAACAATTACTATCAATTATCAGAGTTTTATATGTCTCAATTTTAATTATCTAGATTAAGTTGTCCTGCACCCATAGAAAAATATTTTTTACTTAATTTGGAAACATTAGTATAAGCTCAACAACAACAAATAAATTGTATTAGAATTTTTTAATAAAAAGTAATTACTTGTTGTTGTCGTTGACAAATGCAGCCAGTACTTTTCAAAACAGTTTTGAATCATTTCGTTCGACAAACTTACTTAAAGAAAAGAGGCTTGAAATTAAAAATTCCATTATAGAAAATTTTAGCAAACTGAAAAAACAGAGTAAAAGTTATACGAAAAGTCACAT
The DNA here is from genome assembly GCF_965202585.1 of Thalia democratica. Lineage (NCBI taxonomy): Eukaryota > Metazoa > Chordata > Thaliacea > Salpida > Salpidae > Thalia > Thalia democratica. Next base: position 163,730 of record NW_028139244.1, read on the forward strand.
ACGGGTTTTGATAATTTAAGTTTCTTTTAGATAATAGCATTACAATTTTAGTATTTCTTTGATACCTAGCACTACGATAGGGTTAATAGTTAAAAATATTGTATCGATAGTTTGTTGTTTATTAATTTTTACACTAAACAAATTTATTATAGAACATTTAATTATATAATATTAAGGGTAAATTAGTTGGGATTAAAACATTATCATACGCAAAAAAAAGAAACTTCCAATTAAAAAAAATTAATTGCCAATAGGCGTTGTTACCAAAAAATTGACCCTTTTATTAAGTGATTAAAAACTGTTTTAGAATTGATAAAAATTTAAGTGAACTTTTTCTGACCTTTACCGTAAAGGTCAATTTTTTCTTATGAAAAATTCTTACACTGACGATCTGTATTGCTTGATTTTCGTTTAGAGATTTTAATATTTAAAGGAATTTTTTTTTTATAATTATCTTGTGTTAATGTTGAATCAAACTATTATTTTTGTTATTGTGTTTTTCTCTAAACTTTAATTGTTCTTTTCTAAATACATATAAAATAACATTTTGTGTTCAATCCATTGTTCACATCTTTTACCCAGATCCTTTTCGATTTAGTTATCATCAGATCAGTATCATTTTTTTTTAATAAAATTCTGGTTAGATCTGTATTTTTTAGAAAATCAAGATCTGGACAAACCTGTCTTTTTTTTTTGAAATCAAGATCTGGACGGATCTGGTTTCTCAGTAAAAATAGCCAGATTGCGAAATCAGTAAATTACGATTTTTAAAAATTTGTCAAACGCTTGTGTATATTAATTTTACTTAAAACCAACAACAGCAGTTGATTTTAAGTTAGTTATGAAAACAAATCAAATTAAAGCACAATTACTTTATTATACAAAGTTGTATACTATTTTTTACTTGTCAGTTGATCACTATTATCTAGTGTTGTTTTATACTTATAAAAATTTTTTTTTCTAAAGTAAATAAAAAATTAGTCTGTTCGCTTTTAAATAAAGTTGTTTATGAAAAAAAAAAATGATACAAACTTATTTGCTTATTTATTTTTTAAGAAAAGATGTTGTGTAATCTAAAGACTAACATAGTTTTGGGAAACCTTATATTTATTTTAGCTTATAACAACCAGATAAAAGTAGTGCATGATTGTTTACTTTATTTTCATTTTAAAGATCTTGTTGTTTTTTTAAATTGTTTGTGAATAAAATTAAGCAAAAAAGATATATATTTTTGATAAAATCCTACTGAATTGAATCAACAATGCCTGTGGTTAAACGCCCGCTAGAGAGTTGCACATATGAAACACCAGACGTCGATGCTTCTGTACCTGCCGCTTTGCTTATAATTCACAAGAATGTCCAAATTAATTTAAGTTCTTCTAAAACAAAGCCTCCAAAGATGGTCCGCCCTCGAATAGGGAGATACTGTAATGAAGAAGTATGGAACACATTTCCGCAATAATTGTGTTCAAAGAAAGCACAGAGATGACAGAGTTATAAAAACGTCGTCAATTATACCTGTGCTGTGATGAAGATCTAGACGATGCTATTCTAAAGAGACATGCAGATGTGATAAATTCAAGTGAGCTTTTAAGTATGATCAAGCAGCTTGCATTCATTCTGCTTTTCAGTTGTTGTACGAAAATCAGACTTTCTTATTACAAGAAGGATTTGACTGAAAGCACTAGATCATTTGCTGCTTGTTTAAATGGTAAAACTAATACGTGCTCTAATTCGTGTATTTGCCAAAAAGATGTCTGTAATCTAGTAATAGACTTCACAGACATAATCCTAAAAGATGTTATGGTGTCTGGTCTAGCCGATGAGGATATCCGCAAAGAGGTGCTAGGATGGGGAGGTCTAGATGCGAAAGATGTCAATGAGACAATCGGTTTATTGAAGCAAATGAGATGGCACGTGATGCAATGACACAATCTGCTAAAGGATCCACCATACCGTAAGATTTGATCGTGTATTTTTCATGGACTGTTTTATTTTAATGAACATATTAATTGTTAACATTGTCTTACTAGCTTAGTACTTCTAATAAGTTCGTGTATCTCAACATTGTGTTTGCTGTAAAAAAAAATTAATAAAAAAAAGTAGCTTTTTTTATTTTATTCGATACTTGTTTAATATCCTAAACTTAACATATCATACACAAATAAACCATGATAACAGTTAACAAAAAATATATACTTATTGGCACAAATAAAAAAAAATCTTAAATCTAATCTTCAATAATCACTCGGTAACTTTCATGTTTGTTGATAAATATACAATTATTATAACTTCTGAAAGTTTTGTTCCAAAATTTACAAACTATACAATATTATAAAAATATAGTAGCTACAGTTTTTGCATAGGTCTTTTTTTCTTAGTAATCTAGGATGCACAGGTTTTTATTTAAAGATCTACATTGCGAAATTTTTGAGGTCCATTGCCTACAAACTTAAAAAATTTTAAACAAAAATACAATTTTTTGAATATAAATAAATTAAAATTCATGATAAATAAACGAAAGTTAGCTGGTATAAGCAGCTTCTACACCAAATTAACAACTTTTATTATTTTTGATTTTACTGTCTTTGACGCAAACTTACACAGTTTAAACTCAAATTGTATAATCTTTGCTTAAATTTGAATATAATAAAAACTCAATTGTAACTGAATATCTTATTTGTTAACTAATCATTGTTTTTTGAAAGAATTATTGAATTAGTGATTTTGTAAATTTTCATTCACCTTAGAATGCATTCTGTGCGAAACTAAAATTTTTTTAACACTTACTTTTAAATTTGCTACTAATTTTGTTTCCAGTACGAACTAATGCTTATAAGATTAATGTTTCTTTACACTTTTAGACTCCAGAATCTTTTTGGCAACTTTCTCTAACATAATTTTCGAATTTCACAGCAATTTAGATCTACTTTCTAGCAAGTTTCACCAAAAAAATGTTTTCTTTTCGTAAATCCGGCCCGCTTCAGCCTATACAACCAAGTTTTTATCTTTATTATATAAAGCTAAATCCTTTTTTATACAAACTTTAAAGCTTTTTGTTTAATTTACGACACTTTTTAATATTCAAAATCTTGGAGCACAACACCAAAAATATAATTTGTTTTTGTATTTAAAAAACTAGCGCAAAATTAACAAAGGCACATAAAAAAATATCCACGTCATAATTCTAGTACTCTGTAAAAACGCTGTTGTAAATGAAAATTTCAAAATTAAATTCTTTATTAATTCTGTTTTTAAAACACTATTTTAACATTTAGAAATTGATATTATAAAAGCATTGGTGTGTTTTACATTATTTGGAGTTTGAAATGTAATAAGGAATGCAAGAACTACCACAAATAAAAATTCAAACATTTCTGACAAACAAGTATCTGATATAAAATAAATACAAGCAAAAAAAGACTTTTATGTTTCAAAAGTTCATGTAGTATAAAGCACAGTAATTGTTTTTGTGTAAGTTTAATAAAAATATCAAAGCTTTGGTTTCGCTGTGAGAATTAGTTGGTTTTAAAAAACTGCAGAAATATATTAGAAAAACAAAAAAACAGTTATTTTCAAAAATCACATAAAATTTTTTACTTTATCCTCTTTGAATACTAACTTGTTTATCATTAATTTGGAACTTAACTAACTTTAATAAAAAGTATTTATACTATTTTTTAGTTTACAAGAAGACACAAAAAGCATTGGCGTTAGAACTCGAGTTAAAAATTTTTGTCTGGTAATAAAGAAATATTGTAAAATATCTGGTAATAAAAACTTAAATTTGTACAAACAATAATGGAATAAAAAGTTTCATGAAGCAAATTTAAGGATTGATGAGTTTAGCGTTGGAATTCTAAAGTTTTATATTTAAATATATTTTTTTAGCTAAAACTAAAAAATGCATAGGCTAAAAGCTAAATAAATCGATTTTTACATTATGTCCCTACATTAAGCTATTATTGTCATTTTTGTTTACTATAGATCGTAAAGTTAGATGGGTTGAAATTGACTTTTTGTTTTGCCTTAATGTAAGGTTACAGTCAAGATTATATAAACTTTTAAAAATAAACCAATTTAACGAAATGAACGGCAAAACTATATTTTTAGTTTCGACATTTCGACCCTTATACAACCAGTCCGAGAATTTTCTAATAAGTTCGTCGAAAGTTTAAACTTATGCAGAAAAAAAGAACACAAGTCGGATAAATTTACGAAAAAAAGCAGCTTGCATTTAACCAGCAATTTAAAAAAATCCTGAAAAAAACAAATATTTTGTTAAAGTCAAGAACTTTAACTTTAAGTTTTTTCAACACTCTTGGACATACGAAATATAAAAAAAACTGGAAATTTTGAAGCAACCACGAGAGAAAGTCTCAAAACATTCTGCAGAATGAATTGTATTAAAGTTTAACTACTGAACTGAAATATAAAAATCATATATAAAATCCAACATCTAAACTCTATAAAAAAAGTTACAAAAACAAACCGCCAAGATTTTCACAAATCCCCCGGTTCCGAAACAGTTATCAAACATACCTACTAGTATAGTTACTTAGTAAATTGAACAAAAAAAAAAACGCTCAAAATATTTGGTCCAAGGACCTTATACCATGGATACCTTTTAATGTCTTTACCATTGGTATTAAATACTTAATATAAAGCTTTAAATGACTTTTGTGCAATAAATTTATTTATTGGCTTGAATCGCTTTATTGATTTATTTACTAATTAGTTTATAAATTGTCATTGGTATTGTTATTGATAACAATTTATATAATCTAAGTTATTCAATAGTCAACCTCAAGTAATTCTTAGTATTTGAACATTAGAATGTTTTGTACAAATAACTTAAAAACTTTTATATTGTCAATAAAAAAGCTAAAAGTTTTATTTACAAGATATTCAACCTTTTTAAATAGTAGCTAGTCTAAATAACTTACACTTTTTAGCAAAAAAATATATTAATTAAAACGTGCTAGATTAAGCAGCACGAAATATTTTTATGCAGAAAGTTATTTATATAAATTAAAAAAAAAATATTTCTTTATGCTTAACCTTACTTCAATTAGTGTAAGCTGTGAATATAATATATAAATTTTTGTTAAGCTTATTTGAAACTATAAAACATTTCTATTATAAAACAAACTATAAGGTTATGTATTAACCTATGTTTAAGTATTAAGGTATAAGTTTATTTATATAATAATTGAATTCTTTTAAATAATCCTTTGGTAAAAAAAGAATTATAGTGTTTTTAAAATAGCAATTAATAATACTAAATTTATAGATTAAATATAAAAACTTTATGTTTCTACACTTGGAAGTATCTGAAGTTATGAAAATTAAACAAACTAAAGTTTGACAAAAACTGAGTAAATTTTTTGCACAAAATTTTTATATAAAAGTTACATGATACTATTGTGTTAATGATGAACGGCCTTTGAAAATTGTTTTTACTGAATTATCGAAAACTTAATGTATTTGTTTTTATCACAGATGTTCTTGTGCTAAAACTTTATTTCAACTAACGGCGTTTCACTGCTCACAAATAAATTTAAGAACAGATCTACGGAGTCTCAAAAAGCTCTAAGAATAGGATCTCCAGGATCTCCAGGATTTAACGCCTTATAACGTTACATCTTGTATTTGTTTTTATTTTATTTTAAGTATCTTACTTGAAATTTAATAATCACGTCCGAATGTTTTATTTTTGTTTGTTTTACTTCAAAACCATTCATTGCTTGCACGAAAAGTATTTGATATTATTTAACATTTTTATTTACTTACATAGAAAAACTGCTAAAACTGGTCTGTGATTTTATTCATTACTTAAATTAGTAAATACTAGCTTAAGTAAGGTGTTTAATTTGATTTTGATAATAATAGTAACATTATAATCTTTATTTTAATATACATTTAATTTATTTTTAATAAAAGTAAATAATAAAGTTAGGACTTTTAAGTGCAGAGGTTGTGTTAAAAGAGTTCGAGTAATACAATAAAAAGTTTTTAAATAATAAAAACAAGTTAAGCCAAATTTTGACAAAATAATAAGAGAAGTTATACTTCAAAAAGCAATCTTTAATCTAATTAAAGAAATCCTAAAACGATTAGTATCATTGTACAGTACAAAAAGCTTTTTAAATAATATAATATAAAAAAAGTCTTACACAATACATCATTAAAGATTACAAACTTATGAATATTAAATACTTTTTTCTATTATAATATATGTATTTTATTGACTTTTTTTGCTAATTTAAAAACACTTGTAGTAAAATTAACGACTGTATACTAATTAATTAATTACAAAAGTTATTATGAGTTGTAGTACGTATACTTAAAATACATCAGTGGACTTAGAAAACCTTTAAACTATAAATACAATCTACTAAAAAAAAGAAACCTTTATGATAAACTAATAAAAAAATTTTACTCGATTAAAAAAAAAAAAACATTTTAGTTTAAAAAAAATCAGAGTTGTGTTTTTGTTGATTTTTTTTACTATAGAAGTTAGTAATAATGTAGCTTACATTGAAAAAAATAAATTTGTATTTCAGTTACAATATGTATAATTAAATTTACTGCAATTTATTTATATAAACTATAAAGTTCTTTTTCACAAACTATTCGTTCTTTTGTACTAAAAAAAAACATTTCGTCATTAACAATCTTAGTGTTTGTTTAATGAATACAAAATTTGTTTTAATCAAACTAACAACCTGATAATAGCTTTCTTTTTGCGTTAGAATATAAACACTTAAAATTTTAAGCAAGTCACAAAATAATTGAATTTTTTTTCTCAATAAAACTAGTCTTAAAGGTGAACAACAGTTGTTTTTTAATTCTAAAACAAAACTATCCTTGTTTTTAAATAAACGGTTTCATAAAAATAATAATTTCTTTAAATGTCGCAAACGTCAGTTATTTGTTTCTTTAGAAAGTTAAATCACACCTTATGTCAATTAAAAATTTCGTTCAATGTTTTTTATTTGCTTTACTTCAAAGGCCATTACTTACTCGCACGCACACTACGAATGTTTCTTAATAATTTTCCAATTAGTTTGTCGTTGCTTGGGACGCTTGTGTATTGTTACCAAGGAAGCTTGTATGCTGTATATAAGCAGTCTGATGGTAGCAGTTTCACTAAATGTTGCCAACCTGATAAGATGTGTAGTGAGAAAAGAAAAAATATTAAACATTTCTAGACAAAGTAAAATGCTGTAGTTGGTAATTGTCTTAACTCACTTTTTTGTAGTTTAAACTTGTGTTTTTATAAATCAGGCAAAAAAAAAGCTATCTTCAGCTATCGAAACTTGGCAAATTTTTATGGAAACATTCATAAGTTCCCAAAAATAACTTCAGTATTGTTTATATATAGCATACAGAAATAGTACAGTTTGTTGTAGCTACATAAATAAAGCTAGATAAAGTGCATAAAAGTAGTTTTATGAGCACATAAAGTTTGTTGAATAGTTTGGTTTTGGTACTAGTTTAACTAAAAAATTTAAACATAAGTGACTTATTTAAAAAAGGTTTATTAATTAATTTCGTTTATTTCTTCATCAGAATAAACTTGCTATAAACTGATAATAATATAGTGTATATTTAGTTATATACAGTAATTTTGAAACACCGACTTGGATAGTAGGTTAAAAATTCTATCTAGAGCGAGAAACACTTACAATCTCTCAGTTCTAGAATTTTTGTTTATTAGAACTCGTGGGCCGTAATTTTGCAATCAAAAAGATATATATACAATTTAAAACTTTAAAATTAGCGTGTTTTTAGTATCATTGTTATCGTTTGTTGTCGTATTTTGTAATGTAATTTTTATTTAATTCATTCAGGTAAAATTTCTACTATCTTAAATGTTTTTGAATAAACGGTTTCATAATAATAATTTCTTTAAATGTCGCAAACGTCAGTTATTTGTTTCTTTAGAAAATTAAATCACACTTTATGTCAATTAAAAATTTCGTTCAATGTTTTTTATTTGCTTTACTTCAAAGGCCATTACTTACTCACACGCACACTACGAATGTTTCTTAATAGTTTTCCAATTTGTTTGTCGTTGCTTGGGACGCTTGTGTATTGTTACCAAGGAAGCTTGTATGCTGTATATAAGCAGTCTGATGGTAGCGGTTTCACCAAATGTTGCCAGCTAGATAAGTTGGTGTCTGAGAAAAGAAAAATATATTAAACATTTTAGACTAAGTAAAATGCTGTAGTTAGTAATTGTCTTAACTTCTTTTTTTTTTGTAGTTTAAACTTGTGTTTTTATAAATCAGACTAAAAAAAGCTATATTCAGCTATCGAAACTTAGCAAATTTTTATTGAAACATTCATAAGTTCCCAAAAATAACTTCAATATTGTTTATATGCAGCATACAAAAATAGTACAGTTTGTTGTAGCTACATAAGTAAAGCTAGATGATGTGCATAAAAGTAGTTTTATGAGCACATAGAGTTTGTTGTAATTGAAAAAACTTTTAAAAAGTTTAAATACCATGGTACAAACTACTAGATTATTGACCTAAGCTAGAAAGTTGAGTTGAATATCTTATTTTGGAATACAGCAGAATTATTATTTAACTTAAGTCTCGTTACGACCTATTTTTTTGTTTTGTCAACTGATAACTATATAACTCTAGAAACCTAGTTTTAACATTAAAAAATAATTAATTGTGAAACTGTTTTAAGAAATTATTCAAAAGATCAAAATCGAAAACTAAAATTAACATAACAAACTTTGTGCAATATAAAATATGTAATAAAAAATAAACTCCATTGTAACTTTTTTTGGTGTATTAATTGTAAGTATAATGTTTTACTTTTATTACTTTTATAGGATGCTTATTAGTTATTTTTCAAAGTTTATAGTAACAACCTTTATATAACTATAATACATAAATTTATGAAAAAAATGATTATTGAAACTATTTAAAACTACTTAAAAACTGTTTGAAAATATTTACGAAGATTAAACTTTGAATTTAAAGAAAAAACTACTTAAAACACTGTTATTTAATGGACAAAAACTTTTAAATATTCTTTTCCAAGCAGTTGTATTGGTTTTCAATATGTTAAACAATATAAGATTATTTAAAGGAAAAACTATAAATAACTGTAATTAAGTTACTTAATTAACAAGTCTAAGTTACTTGAAATAAATAGTATATAATTTTGTTAATTAAAAACATCTAAAACTAATGAATAACTTAAATTTTAGATTACATACTAATAAATAAAAAGAAAAAAACAAAGTTTAATAGTGCATTATTTTTTATTTTTAAGTTAAAATAATTAAATTTTTAGAATAACAAATTAGAAAAAAAGTTTTATTGAGTTAAGCTAGAAGTTATTAGTTTTAAAAATTTAAGTATTTTTACTTTTCATTTAAAATCAGGTCCGAATATTTTGTTTTTGTTAGTTTTAAAATTCTAAATGTTTTGCTTGTTATTCAAAATTCACGTTTTAATGTTCAATTTTATTTTAATTTTATTTGTTGTACTCAAAACCGTTAATTATTTTATTTATTTTACTTATTCAAAACCATTACTTTACTTATGTCAAGCGTTTTTAATTACCGTTTGATACAAATGTTTTTTCTTTTGTTTATTCAAATTTGTAACTTAATTAGTTCGAACGAAATACGCTTGTTTAAACTAACTAAACCTTTTTAACTTAAAAAAACATGTTTAATTAATTTTTTGTGGAATAAAAATGACTTAACCAATAGAATCAGCAAAAATAATAATATTTAACATTAAAAACTAAAATAAAAGTTAATTGCATCTGGTTTTTCAGTAAATTCAAAATAAACTTTAATAAGATAATCTAAAAAGTGGACTTATGAAAAGAATATTGTAATTTAATGATAAAATGGTACAAAATTACTAATTTAATTATAGAAAATTATTTATGATAATAATAAAATTATAAAAAAACAACATAAGTTATTTCTATTACGATTATCAGTTTTTAGGCTAATAATGAAAAATACAGTGTAACAGAATTAATTAATTTATTATTTGTGATACTTTAAACTAAGTTTTGTTTACTTAATATGTTGTCAATATTTTGATAATATAATATAAAAGTCTGTTTTTTTTCTAATAGCGTTTTTCGAGTAATACACTAAAAGTTTCTTTAAATAATTGAAATATAAGTTAAGCCAAATTTTGACAAAATAATAAGAGAAGTTATACTTAAAAAAGTAATCTTTAATCTAATTTTAAAAATCCTAACACGATTAGTATCATTGTACAGTACAAAAAGCTTTTTAAATAATATAATATATAAAAAGTCATACACAATACATAATTAAAGATTACCAACTTATGAATATTAAATACTTTTTTCTATTATAATATATGTATTCAATTTTGACTTGTTTTGCTATTTAAAAAATACTTGTAGTAAAATTAACGACTGTATACTAATTAATTTATTACAAAAATTATTATGAGTTGTAGTACGTATACTTAAAATACATCAGTAGACTTAGAAAACCTTTAAATTATAAATACGATCTACTAAAAACAAAGAAACCTTTATGATAAACTAATAACAACTTTTTACTCGATTAAAAAAAAAACATTTTAGTTTAAAAAAAATCAGAGTTGTGTTTTTGTCGATTTTTTTACTATAGAAGTTAATAATAATGTACCTTACATTGAAAGAAATGAATTAGAGATTGGATAATTTTAAAATTTTGAGTTATATTTGTATTTCAGTTACAATTTGTATAATTAAACTTATTGTAATTAATTTTTATAATGTATAAAGTAATTTTTTTGGTACTAAAAAAAAACATTTCGTCATGAACAATCTTAGTGTTTGTTTTAAGAAATAAAGAATTTGTTTTAATCAAACTAATAACCTGATAATAGCTTTCTTTTTGCGTTAGAATATGAACACTTAAAACTTTAAGCAAGTCACAAAATAATTGAATTTTTTTTCTCAATAAAACAAGTCTTAAAGGTGAACAACTGTTGTTTTTAAATTCAAAAACAAAACTATCCTTGTTTTTAAATAAACGGTTTCACAATAATAATTTCTTTAAATGTCGCAAACGTCAGTTATTTGTTTCTTTAGAAAATTAAATCACACCTTATGTCAATTAAAAATTTCGTTCAATGCTTTTTATTTGCTTTACTTCAAAGGCCATTACTTACTCGCACGCACACTACGAATGTTTCTTAATAATTTTCCAATTTGTTTGTCGTTGCTTGGGACGCTTGTGTATTGTTACCAAGGAAGCTTGTATGCTGTATATAAGCAGTCTGATGGTAGCATTTTCACTAAATGTTGCCAACTAGATAAGTTGGTGTCTGAGAAAAGAAAAAATACTAAACATTTCTAGACAAAGTAAAATGCTGTAGTTGGTAATTGTCTTAACTCACTTTTTTGCATTAAAACTTGTGTTTTTATAAATCAGACTAAAAAAAGCTATATTCAGCTATCGAAACTTAGCAAATTTTTATGGAAACATTCATAAGTTCCCTAAAATAATTTTATGTTTAAAAATAACTTCAGTATTGTTTATATGCAGCATTCAAAAATAGTACAGTTTGTTGTAGCTACATAAGTAAAGCTAGATAAAGTGCATAAAAGTAGTTTTATGAGCACATAGAGTTTGTTGAATAGTTTGGTTTTGGTATTAATTTAACTAAAAAATTTAAACATAACAAACTTATTTAAAAAAGGTTTATTAGTTAATTTCGTTTAGCTCTTCATCAGAATAAACTTGCTACAAACTGATAATAATTTAGTGTATATTTAGTTATATACAGTAATTTGAAACACCTGCTTGGATAGTTGGTTAAAAATTTGTATCTAGAGCGAGAAACACTTACAATCTCTCAGTTCTAGAATCTTTGTTTATTAGAACTCGTGGGCCGTCAATTTGCAATCAAAAAGATATATACAATTTAAAACATTATAAATAGCGTGTTTTTAGTATTATTGTTGTCGTATTTTGTAATGTACTTTTTATTTAATTCATTCAGGTAAAATTTCTACTATCTTAAATGTTTTTAAATAAACGGTTTCATTATAATAATTTCTTTAAATGTCGCAAACGTCAGTTATTTGTTTCTTTAGAAAATTAAATCACACCTTATGTAAATTAAAAATTTCGTTCAATGTTTTTTATTTGCTTTACTTCAAAGGCCATTACTTACTCGCACGCACACTACGAATGTTTCTTAATAATTTTCCAATTTGTTTGTTGTTGCTTGGGACGCTTGTGTATTGTTTCCAAGGAAGCTAGTATGCTGTATAAAAGAAGTGTAATGGTAGCAGTTTCACCAAATGTTGCCAACTAGATAAGTTGGTGTGGAAAAGAAAATTATATTAAACATTTTTAGACAAAGTAAAATGCTGTAGTTGGTAATTGTCTTAACTCACTTTTTTGCATTTTAAACTTGTGTTTTTATAAATCAGACTAAAAAGCTATATTCAGCTATCGAAACTTAGCAAATTTTTATGGAAACATTCATAAGTTCCCAAAAATAATATTATGTTTAAAAATAACTTCAGTATTGTTTATATGCAGCATACAAAAAAAGTACAGTTTGTTGTAGCTACATAAGTAAAGCTAGATAAAGTGCATAAAAGTAGTTTTATGAGCACATAGAGTTTGTTGTAATTGAAAAAACTTTTAAAAAGTTTAAATACCATGGTACAAACTACTAGATTATTGACCTAAGCTAGAAAGTTGAGTTGAATATCTTATTTTGGTGTTAAGCAGAATTATTATTTAACTTAAGTCTCGTTACGACCAATGCTTTTGTTTTGTCAACTGATAACAATCTAACTCTAAAAACCTAGTTTTAACATTAACAAAATAATTAAGTATGAAACTTGTTTAAAAAATTAATAAAAAAACGAAAAATAAAAACTACATTTAACATAACAAACTTAGTGAAATATAAGATATGTAATAGAAATTAAAATTCATTATAACTTATTTTGTTGTTTTAATTATAATTGTAATATTTTACTTCTCAATTTTTATAGCATGCTTCTTAGTTAATTCTCAAACTTTATGTTTGTAAGTTTTATATAACTATACTACATAAATTTATAAAAAATTGTCTATTGAAACTATTTAAAACTACTTAAAGATATTTATGGAGATAAAATTATGAGTTTAAAGAAATAAAAACTATTTAAAACACTGTTATTTAACGAATAAAAACTTTCGAATATTTTTTCAAAACAGTTTTGTCGGTTATAACTATGTTAAAACAGTCTAAGATTATTTAAGGAAAAATATAATAACAACTGTGATAAAGATATTTAAGTAACAACTTAAAATTATTATGGAAAACTAGAATGTAATTTGCTAATAAAAAGCATAATTAACTAATAAACAACTTAAAGTAATAGATTTCATACTAATAAAAAAAAGGAAAAAAGGCGTTTAGTAGTGCATTGTTTTTTATTTTAAGTAAAAATGATTAATTTTTCAGAATATCAAAAAATAAAACAAAATTTTGTTGAGTCAAATTAGAAGTTATTAGTTTAAAAACTTTAAGTATTTAACTTTTAATTACAAATCAAGTTCACATATTTTGTTTTTGTTTGTTTTAAAATTCGAAATGTTTTGCTTGTCACTCGGAAATCACGTTTGATTGTTTAATTTTATTTAAATTTTATTTATTTTACTTAAAAGAACTATTTATTTTATTTATTCAAAACCGTTACTTTTCTTGCACACTCAGCTTCAGCGTTTATAATTACCGTTCATTATAAATGTTTTTTTTTCTTTTACTTTAGTTAAAGACATAATATGCTTGTTTAAAATAATTAAACATTATTAAGTAAAATAAATTTTTGATTACTTTTTGAGGGATAAAAATTATTTAATAAATGGAATCAGCAAAAGTTATTATATTTAACATAAAAAACTAAATTAAAAGTTAATGGCATCTGATTTTTCAGTAAATTCAAAATAAACTTTAATAAGATAATCTAAAAAGTGGACTTATGAAAAGAATACCATAATTTAATGATAGACTGGTACAAAAATTTGTAATTAAATTATAGAAAATTATTTATAAAAATAATAAAATTATAAAAAAACAACATAAGTTATTTGTATTACGATTATTAGTTTTTAGGCTTATAATGAAAAATATGGTGTAACAGAATTAATTAGTTTATTATTTGTGATACTTTAAACTAAGTTTTGTTTACTTAATATGTTATCAATATTTAAATAATATAATATAAAACTCTGTTTTTTTTTTTGTTTATTAAAACTAATAAACAGCTCTAAAAGTTCTATATAAAGATTAACTTTTTATGATATAAAAATTCAAATAGACTTATTTTATTTTACTATTTAAAAATTAAACAGTGATTCAGCTAGCAAAGGACATGTTTAAATACATGATCTGTTTATTTCTCCTGGCAACTTTATTGAAAGCCAATCCAGTTTCTGTAAACAAAGTTCAGAACCCATTTGACTACTACTCAGTTAGTTTCTGTTCAGTTAAAAATAAAGTTTATAGCTATTACAACTAACATTATAAACGAAAGTTATTTAAATTTTTAAATAAGCGTATTCTAATGCATAGGCATGTTGTTTTAATATAATACTTTGGAAATACTATGTGTTAATGTTTTATCAAGTAAAATTAATTTCAATAAGCTAGCTGCTAAATGAGATTTTATTTAAACTGGTTCAAATTATACCTTATTATTCAGCACTGCTTGAACAAATAACTTTATCAACAGAATTCTACCAGTCTTGTAAATGATGACGTCGTGAATGTGATTGTAGAAAATTCAGGAGAATTTTCAGTAATGACCACATTTTCCCTCTATTTAGATGAAAATACGGAACTGACGAGTTTCTACGCCGGCAAAACCACAAAAACTAGCAACAAGGCGCGAGATTATGTGTTGGAACCAACAGTATTTACTGGTAAGTTTTTTCGTTAGCATGATGGATTACAAACACTAAGGCGAATAGTTTAAATACGTTTAAAAAATTCAGGACATAACAATACATAACAATACTAAAGTATTCAGTTAACAAATAAATTTAAAATAGCTACTGTCATTTTTTGATCTATTTTATGCTACGTTGTTAGACTGTCAGTGGCATAAACTGTGCATAAACTTTTAATGGTGTATCAATTTAAAACACGTATTTACTTTAGTATTTATTTTTGAGACTTCATGTAATTGCTGTTGGTTTAAAAATTTAAAAATTAACTGCTTTTAAAACTTGATATGCTTTATTTGTTGTATGAGACAAAACTTTATTTTTATGACAATTTTATTTGCAGATGATCTTTTCAAGAAGGAAAATGAAGCAGCTTGGACAAAGATGTCGATTTCAAAAGATGAACAAGAATCTTTTGAATTCAGCTACAGCGCCGTTGGTGGCCATCCTGAAAAGAAGAAGATGAATAAGTTCCTGAGCGAACTTGTCTTGGACACTGAAGATCCTCAGCAATGGAATGTCATAATATCATCTGCTAACTTCAATTTGACTTCCTATCCCAGCAACTCAAAACACCTGTAAGTATTTAGTTCGTTATAAAAACATCTAACTAAGTTTTCTAATTAAATTTTAGTTATACCAAGATTATGTTTAGAAATAAAAAAATTGTTTTAACATTTTCATTTTACAGTATATAAATTTATCCAAACAATTATGATTAATTTTAAACGTGCTCTATTCCAAGTGAAACGAAAAGTTTATTTTAAATTCAACTAAGAATTCTAAAACATCTACACAAACACTATAATAAAGTGTTACATTCTCAATATACTATACAGTATACTTTTAATAGCAAAATACATTAACAAATACATAAACTTTACTGAAAAATTATACTAAATGTTAACACTTTTTTATTGTGAGTTAAACAAATTACTACAAATCAACAAACATAGTTCAAAAAGATTATTCCAAACATTACACAGATGGGTTGTTCGATGTCATCCTGATTACGTATTCAACCTTCAATTCACCCACTTCCAAGTCGAGGCGGAATTCGATGACGTCACTCTCTTCGACGTCACAGAAGGATCCCGCCGGTTGATATCAGAGGTGTCAGGTTTGGGAACCACGGAAACCAACACCAACAACCTGATGATCAACTTCCGATCTGATTGTGATGTCACAATGTCTGGTTTTAGAGCGGTGGTGTCAGCAGTTAAGAGGAATGATGTTCAGGAAACAACGTCACCCGTGGCAACTACTGATATCCCAAAAACTACACAAAGTACTATGGGTTGGTATATATTATTCAGAAAAACATGCAAAAATAAACAAAAAAAAAATTCAAAGGAAAAATTTTTTTCAAAAACAAAAAAAAGTAAGATAAAGTTTAAAATAAAACAAATAGGAATTAAAGATTTTAATTCAGGTTAATTGAAAATATTAATTATACAAACTTTTATTAAGAAACAAAGCTAACATAACAATCTAAAACTGATAAAAATATTTACTAAAACTTTTCTTTATTTAGAAAATGACCTTCAAGAAGCTACAACCTACTTTCCTGAAACATCAACTCAGTATGAAACAACAGAAATGAGCACCACAACTTCACAAGAAACTGTTCAAATGACCACTAGTTCCAATGAACAAACCACATCTAGTATTTTAGGTAATTTAAAAATAAAATATTGTAAATTGTTACTGTTTAACATTTATAAAATGTATATTTTGTATTTAAGCCTTATCTTACCAGTTCAATAAAAAGTCGTCAGCCAGCTCAGATGGGTGGAAAGTTATTTAAAAAACAAGTTCACTAAATATTTTAAAACTAAAACTATTTCATACAGTTAGTAGTCGATATTGATTTGGTTTTTTGTTTCAAAGTTAGCTAGCAGTTAGCTAGCTAAAAGTTTTATAAACCAGCTAAAAAAATCAAATGTAGGTTATTTATTAAAAGTATAACTTTATAAGTTTTTTTGTTAGTGATATACTACAAAACTAGTAGTTGTACTATAAATTTTATATTAAACTTAAACTGAAATTACATAGTATTAGCAAACTAACATTATTTCATTAAATTGAACAACTTGTAAATCACCTTGTTTAAATATTTTTTTATTAAAAAAAGCTAATCTTTTATACTTTTCAAAATAGTTTAAACACTTTGTGTAAAAATTTTACTAATTTTAGAAAGAGGAAATAGTTGCAAAAAAATCAAAGATTCTGATCCGAGTGCAGTTAGTGGAATATATGAGGTAGAAATTCAAGGAGAATTAATTGAATTATTTTGTGAAATGGAAAGTTCAGGCGGTGGCTGGGCTGTTAGTATTTAATAAATTTTTTTTTATTTAATTTCAGTAGCCATTAGTGTTTGAGTAAAATTTCGTATACTTAAATTTCAACCTTTTAATAATAACATTGAAAGTAAATAAAGTGTATTTAATGTTTATTGAAACTAATAAAAAGTGTGATCTATAAATTTGAAAAAAAACTTATAAGTTATAATAACCAAATAGTCTTATTTCTTTGATGCATAAAAACTTTTAAACTCCTCTTAAGAAATATTTTCAACAAACAAGCTGTTAATTTTAATATTTTTAAATCAACTATATGCAAAAACTTAAAACTTAGCTTTCTTCAAACTTTTAATTTGGAGTATTTTCTTTCTAATAATTCAATTACTAAATATAACACTCAATGATAGCCAAATTAATTTAAAAAGTATTTTACCTATGTAAAGAATAATCAATGTTTTACCACAAAAGTTTTAATATATTTTTACTGCCACTCTTCAGAAACTTACTGCAGAAATTTGGAATAGAACAATAGCTTTTAAAGTAAAAACAATAACTTAAGAAAACTGCTTAAGTAATTAGATTGCTGTAAAAAAACAATTAACAAAATCAATTAATGTAAAACAGTAATTAACGCAAAAAATAAACATTTTAAATTACAAAACTAAACAAAATGTTTAACACAAACAAAGACACTTTTAAGTAAATAAAATAATCAAGGAAACTTTTAAACAAATTAACAAAAGACACTTTTAAACAAATAAGGAAACCTTATAGTCAAACTCTTTGTGCTTACATAGTTCTGGTTTATTTAAAAATATTGACATTGCTTCTAATCTGACAAAATCAATGGAATTTGTACAGTTGTAAATAACCTTAAATCTTGATAAATCATAGTTCTTTGCACAATTAACGTTGTTTATCAGGTGTTCTGTTATCGCAGACCTTTTTATCGCTTTTAAAACAGCTGTCGTCTTGTTATTAGTCTTTTCTTTTATAAAGTTTAATAGACATTTCGGTGTATGTTCATTTACTATCGTTTTTAAATGCCTAGATGTTTGTCAAATATAGCTTGTTTCGCAAAAGCAGCTAAATTTGTATATGATACAACTTTTATCAAGATAGGATATTGGGTCTTTCAGTACCAATCTAACAACTAGTTTAGAAACAAATATTACTCTAGGCTTAACTTTTGTTTAAAAAAGTCTTAGGTTAATTTGTTTAAAAGCTTCCTTGGTTATCTTATTTACTTAAAAGTGTCTTTGTTTGTGTTAAACATTTTGTTTAGTTTTGTAATTAAAAATTTTTATTTTTTGCGTTAATTACTGTTTTACATTAATTGATTTTGTTAATTGGTTTTTTACAGCAATCTAATTACTTAAGCAGTTTTCTAAAGTTATTGTTTTTACTTTAAAAGCTATTGTTCTATTCCAAAATTCTGCAGTAAGTTTCTGAAGAGTCGCAGTGAAAATATATTAAAACTTTTGTGGTAAAACATTGATTGTTCATTATATAGGTAAAAAAGTATAGTAAACTTATGTTTTTAATGTTAAAAATTATTTTTTTTACTTTCCTTTATGTTTACCAGTACGATGTACGACTCGATAACCGAAAGGTTCCTTTGTACACCTATCCTTACATATAACACTTTTACTTTATCTTCCATTAAACAGTAAACAATTTTAAGCTGATTCAACATAAGAAAATAATTTTTAACTTTTCAAAGGTGTTCCACAATCGAATGGACGGATCTACAGATTTCGCAAGAGACTGGGTATCTTATGAAATTGGCTTTGGCCAATTAAATAAAGAATTCTGGCTGGGTTAGTATTAATATATGTGCTTTAAAACCAAAAAGTCACTAAATGTTTCTTAGAATTTAGAAGATACTAAATGTTTTTCAGAACTTATAAATCACTTAATGTTTTTCAAAACTTGTAAGCCACTAAATGTTCTTCAGAACTTTTAAGTCAGTAAATGGTTTTTTATGCTTTTATTGTTGAATGCTTTGTATGCAATTTATATCTAGTTGAAATTGAAACTGAGTAACAAAGACAATAATGATCTTTATTATATTATTGTTCACCAGAGTATTGTCGATTTTTTTCCACAGGTCTTAAAAACATCAACAAGTTAACAAGCGTTGGTTCTGTAGATCTTCGCATCGAGATGTCTTCATTTGATGGTAGAAACAAATATGCTGAATACAAGTTAGTTTATTTTATAAATAAACTGTTGAACAACTTTGTATTCTGTTTAGATATAGTTATAAACTAAAAACTGTTCTATGACGTTTTAAGTAACAAATATATATAAATTAAAACAAAAAATGAAAGGTAATGTTTATATTGTTCAAGTACTTTTGATAGTTTACTAACATACAACAACAAATTACAGGGATTTTAAAGTCTCTAATGCTTCAGACAACTATAGACTGACTTTTAAAGAAAACTCTTACTCCGGAAATGCAGGTTAATATTTTTATTTCACGCTATTTATACTATTTATATTGTTATAAACAAAATTAAAGTTGTCTGTATTAAATGGTTAAAACTATTCAAATCATATAATAATGGTTGTTTAAAATGTTCTAACATAACTTCAATAACAAAATATTTTCAACTAAAAATTAATTTTTTTTTCTGTTACATGTTATAAAAAGGTTTAAACTGTAAATATTTCTTAACTGTTTCCCATTACTTTATATACCAATTACAGTGAACATGGTATTGACATACTGTAAGTACAAATGGGCTTAGGATAAAACTTTTTATAATATTTTGCCTTAAATTAAACTAATACTCTAACCAGTACCCTGCAACTATTTAGTGAGCCAACTTTTTTATTTATGAATTAATGAGGAAAGTTTAACAATAAAGTTACAAAAAAAGTGTCAAAAAATATAGAACAATTTTATATGCTTTTTCAATGCATTCAAAAGCTTAGTCATAGTTTTTGAAACTCAAAAGTTTTAAGTAAGCAATTAAAATTAATACAATATGTTGTGTTGGACATAATTTAAATACAAAGACAAGTGAATTGGCAAATAGTTTATATAGTACATAATCTTACATATAATTTTTATGTTTAAAATGAATTACTTGACTTAACAAATACTGTTTACTTAAAGCTTCCTACAATTCAAAATAAAACAATTCAAAAATGACTTACTTTAGTTTAAATATGCTATTATCTCCTTCATCACAACATTTAATAAATGATATTAATAAGTTAAAAAAAAGTATTAAATTAAAAACTTTTTGTATTTGAATTATTATTTATTTATTACTTCATTTACATATTATAATGCAAAATGAAAACTTTTGAAATAGAAGTATTATAAAGTTTATTAAGTTTAAAAAGCTATTAGACCATTCTTAAAAATTGAATTACTATTCAAATTGGAACTTTATAACTAAAGAGTCGTTTAATTAACTTGATATGAAATATATTAAATAATAAATTTAATCATAAACAAACGTTTATGTTGGTCTAACGCTAGGCAGAAAACTAAACTAAGTAAAAATAAATTGTCTTTTACTTTTTTTAACTTTATCAAATGTAAAAAACTGAAAAAAAAGTAAAACAAAATAAATAAAAGTTTGAACTACGTCGATGAGCAAATGTATTTTTTAGATACATAAACTTTGAAATCAGATTAAAATAACTAATGACAGCAAAACAGTGCACCATTAAACTTTTTCAATTTTGCTTGTACCATTTTGTTAATAATTTTGCCTTATTAGTTGTATAGAAGTTATGGTATTTAGCTAAAACATTCTTTTAACTTAAAAGTCTTATTTAATTTATATATTTTCGTATATTATACACCTTGTTTTACGGTATGTTATATATTTAGTAAAAACCAAAATCAGTATTTTACTTATCTTATATTTATAGTTAAAGCTAAACTATTTCGTATACGTAGTTAATCAACCATTTTTTTCCAGGTGACGCACTCGTACCACATAACATCATGCAATTCAGCACTTACGACGTTGATAATGATGAGTGGAGTTATGGAAATTGCGCTACTTATTTTGGTGGAAATGGAGGCAACTGGAATTACGGCTGTTACAGCCAAAATATGAATGGAGTTTATGGGGCAGATGGAGATGCAGGTAGTGAGTACATGCATTGGATTTATTTCGACAGCAGCAATCACGTCAAGGCACTTAAGACCATGAGGTGGATGGTGCGCGAAGTTGTATAAACAATTTGTTTTATTAGTGACTGTTTGCAGCTGTCATTATTACATTTAAGTATTAATTACTTTTTAACCGCTTATTTCTAAGCATTTTTCATACTCAAAAGAGTGAAACATTTAGCTAATAGTTTGATTGTTTTCAATACTTTTTTCACTTTTAAGTGTTTTGAAAAAGCTGTTAAATTAATTCTCATAATGCAATCTTATCTCATTAAGTTTTTGTAATTATTTTTAACAATTTAATTGTTTATTTAACTATACAACATTTTAATGTTTGCTTTTTTTGATTATAATTACTTTTGCTTTTATTGATCATGTAAATAAACAATTTGTTGCATCATTTGTTTTTTATTTTATGTAGATTTATACATGAAACTAATTTCATTTGCTTTTATTTGAATTTTTTTCCGCTGTATAAGTAGTAAACGTAAATAAAACTTAAGTTAGATTAATTTTTTTATTAATTTTAACATTATAACTAGTTTCGTTAAACTTACAGATTTTACAACAAAAATGAAAAAGTTAGATTAATTATTTTTCTCATATATAAAATGAAAATAAACTTTTTAATAACTAGTAGTAAGCTATAAGAGGACTAAATAAAGATGCAAAAGTTTAGTATTTAGTGAAATAAAAGAGATAAAGACATTTAAAGTTTGTTTAAGATGTCATACATTAAAAATATTGATTATATTTTAAGATCCTCAGTGTTTGCTAAACAGCGTTGCTTAGCAAGTTTTTCAATTAACAAAATTTTGAAAAGTTGTAAGAAACTTTATATCTATTTATTATAATAACAATAAATTACTGTTTTAATAAAAAAGTGTATTTCAGTTATTCTTTTTTTAGGAATTAAACGTGTGTAAGTTATTACATAAAAATTGTTTAAAGAATAGATTTAAGTTCATTACTTGGACTTAAGGAAAATACATCGGAAGGTTCAACTGATTTAACAATAATGCGAAAATGAAGACAAATTTCACAATTACTGATACTTTCCATCATTGTAATAGTCAGAATTTTAGTTATCAAATTTAAAATTTCTTGCACCCATAGAAAACTAGTGTATATAAATTGTATATGTTTCGGAAATATTAGCAAAATGTACATAAGGTAGTTTCTAACAAAAAGTTTCATAAAAAGTAATTACTTAATGTTGAACAATGCAACCAGTACTTTTTAGAACAGTTTTGAAAACTTGTTTTCCAGCAAATTTACTTAAAAAAAGGATTTGAAATAAAAATACTTTAAAAATGAATTAAAACAAACCTATAATAAGTAAATTAATTACTTCAGTTAGTCTTTTTTTATAGAAATTAAACGAGTATAAATTGTTAAATAACAATTTAAATTGTTTAAAGAATTCATGGTTTCATTACTTCAACTTAAAGAGAATGTACCAGAAGGTTCAAATTATTGGATAACAATGAGGAAAAATATATAAATTTCACAATTACTAATAATTGCCATCATTTTAAAAGTCAGAATTTTAGTTATCAAAATTAAATTGTCCTGCACTTATAGAAAACTAGTGTATATAAATTGTATATATTTCGGAAATATTAGGATAAAGTACATAAGGTAATTACTAACAAAAAGTTTTAATAAAAAAGTAGCTACTTATTGTTATCGTTGTAAACCAGTACTTTAGAAAAAAAGTTTTAAAAACTTGCTAATCAACAAGTTCACTTAAAGAAAAAGGCTTAAAATCAAAAATATTAAAGCAAACCTAAAATAAATTAATTAAAATTTTTACAGAAAATCAATCAAATATGGATTTGGAATATTTAAGTTCTAAAATAATTACATTACATTTCTAGTACTTTTTTGATATCCAGTACTATGTTATAAACAATAAGTAGTTTTTATTGATAATTTTCGGATAAATAATTTTCACACCAATCAAAACTGTTTTAGAAAATACATATAGAATATTAAGGTTTTATTTATTGGGAATAAAACGTTACCATTAGCAGAAAAAAGAAACTTCCAATTAAGAAAAATTAATCGCCAATGACTGCATATTTAAACTAAAAGATCACCTTTATTTTTTTGTTGAGTATTTTAAAACTTTTTTAGAATTGATAAAAGTTTAATGTGTTTTTTCTAACCTTTACCGTAAAAGTCAAATTTTTTGTAAAAAAAATCTTACACTGATAATTTGTATTGCTTATTGTTTTGCTTAGACCTTTTTATCTTTTTAGATAACTTTTTCATTATAATATTTTGCTTAGAGCTTTTTTTTTCATAGAATTTTTTCATAGTAATCTTAAGTTATTATTGAATGAAATAATTAGCTTTGTTTTCTATGACAATCTGTAAGTACTAATTCATCTCTTATAATCTTACACAAAATTAATACATTGTGTTTGTTTTCATTTTCCGTTTCTTTTAACCAGATCCTTTTAAGTTTAGTTAGAGTCAGAGTGGAGTCTGTATCTTTCTTTGAAATCAAGATCTGGACGGATCTGTTTTTTTGGTTAAAATTCCAGATTGCGAAATCAGCAAATAACAATTTTTTTAAATTTGTCAAACGATTTTATATATTTATTTTCCCTTAAAAATATAAACAATAGTTGCTTTAGAATCGTTACGTTAATTACGAAATAAACAAATTAAAAGTGTTAACATAATATATTAACGTTAAGTAAAAATATTTAATTACAATAAGTTGCATACTATTTAATACTTTGCAGTTAATACTTAAAGATTGATTGCTGTTTATCTGGTGTTCTATCATACTTTTAAAGGTTTTAAAATACTTCAATGTCATTCAATGTTGAAAATATAAGTCATATTGGAAAGTTCCAGTATAAAATAAAAAGTTATCTATTAAATAGTTATTATCAAGGTCATTAGTGATCATTGCTATTCGTCTATTTACTTTTGTTTAAGGAGTTAATAGTATTTGTCATTTAATAAGCTTTTTTTTTTCTTGTTTTTATTTTGTTCAAAGTTGAATTGTTTGTTATAATAACAGTGGTTTAGTCTAAATTGCAGCACTTTCTATCTGGTTATTTTTAAATCATTTTATAGGATTGCTATTTTGAATTAAGTTCAGAATACTCACATATATTTTGTTTATTTCTTTTAGCATGCTAACGTAAAAAAATATTATAGATGTATATACTTTAACAGAAAATTAAGTATTTAAAAAGTACGCTGAGATAACAATTTCAAGCAAACTTATCTTAAATAATCTCTTTTTCATGGTAAATCAAAAAGAAAAAAAAAAACTTCTTTTTTATGTATAAAATATTTTTTGCCTTGTAGTATTACAAATTCAAAATTAGACAAGTATGCAAAATATAAAAAAGTATATTTTAAAACAGAAGAAAATTTGTTGGTGTTAATACTATTATTGTTTTTTTTTTTAAAAGCATAAATTTAAAGGTACTATCTTTTTATTTTCATTTATGAAAATTAAGTTCAGTTATGGTAGAATTAACTTTTTTAAAGTTATTAAAAAATTATGCAGTAATTAATTTATCTATTAGTAAGTAAAAAAATTTTTACAATCCAATTGTAACTAATGAATAAAATAAAAATTACACTTTTAGCACAAAGTACTGATAAAACTAAACGTAAAAATACTTCAGTGTTCTTCAGTTTTTATTTTTTTAAAGAGGTTGTAACCTATCATTCAAGTATTTAAATGTTTGCCATAAGTATTGTTTATCTCCTTTTATAGGTTGATAAAAACTATATCTATTTTTAATTCTTATGTTACTAAACAAGTTTTTAAGTACATTTTTTTACACAAAATTTAGTTAATTTTTGTTTATTTTTCTTATTTAGTTTAACTGATTGTTTTTTTACTTCGATTTAAATATTTAAATGTTAAAAAAATTAAATGTAATAACTCGTAAGAAAATTTTATTAGCATGTGGTGTACGACTCAATAACCGAAAGGTTCCTTTGTAAACCAGGTCTTTAGACCGAACAACAAATAACCAATAAATGGTAAAAAAGTGTTTGAGCTAGCTGTTAGTGTTTAAATAAAGAACTATTTAATTTGTTTTTAACTCAAATTATTTGAAAAAAAAGTAATAATTTATTTGTTTTTATTTGGATTAAAAGTTAATTATACTCATGGAAAATTTTAAAACGATTTGAGTTAATAAAAACCATATTAATGCATTAATAAGGTATAGGCTCGGCTGCTGTCCTGGACAAGACCTTAAACTGTATCCGTGGTGTGCGACTCGATTACTGAAAGGTTCTTGTGTCCTAGGACCAAATACTTTGAGCGCTTTTTTCTCGTTCAATAAACAAGTAAAGTTTTTTTTTTCTGAAATTGTTTATTGTCTTATTTTTTTGCAAATAAAAACAGTGTTATTGCAGAAGTAACGTACTAACATTTAAATCCTTACCCTAATGCAAACACATAATAAATATTATTTTTGCTTAATTAAACAAATTTTAAGTTAAACTTAACTTCGATTAAACTTAAAACAAACAAAAGTATAATTTTGCCAATTAAACTACTGCAATGCAGTTATCACAATCGGTTGTTTATTTATGATTTTTATTTCATGGACTGTTT